>NW_026290787.1:765000-792500 GCF_023373465.1 Oncorhynchus keta
TAACCAGGGAGGACCAGGAGACACGTTAACCAGGGAGCACCAGGAGACACGTTAACCAGGGAGCACCAGGAGACACGTTAACCAGGGAGGACCAGGATACACGTTAACCAGGGAGCACCAGGAGACACGTTAACCAGGGAGGACCAGGAGACACGTTAACCGGGGTGGACCAGGAGACACGTTAACCAGGGAGGACCAGGAGACACGTTAACCAGGGAGCACCAGGAGACACATTAACCAGGGAGGACCAGGAGACACGTTAACCAAGGAGGATCAGGAGACACGTTAACCAGGGAGCACCAGGAGACACGTTAACCAGGGAGCACCAGGAGACACGTTAACCAGGGAGGACCAGGAGACACGTTAACCAGGAAGCACCAGGAGACACGTTAACCAGGGAGCACCAGGAGACACGTTAACCAGGGAGGACCAGGAGACACGTTAACCAGGAAGCACCAGGAGACACGTTAACCAGGGAGGACCAGGAGACACGTTAACCAGGAAGCACCAGGAGACACGTTAACCAGGGAGCACCAGGAGACACGTTAACCAGGAAGCACCAGGAGACACGTTAACCAGGGAGGACCAGGAGACACGTTAACCAGGGAGGACCAGGAGACACGTTAACCAGGAAGCACCAGGAGACACGTTAACCAGGAAGCACCAGGAGACACGTTAACCAGGGAGGACCAGGAGACACATTAACCAGGGAGGACCAGGAGACACATTAACCAGGGAGGACCAGGAGACACGTTAACCAGGAAGCACCAGGAGACACGTTAACCAGGGAGGACCAGGAGACACGTTAACCAGGAAGCACCAGGAGACACGTTAACCAGGGAGCACCAGGAGACACGTTAACCAGGAAGCACCAGGAGACACGTTAACCAGGGAGGACCAGGAGACACGTTAACCAGGGAGGACCAGGAGACACGTTAACCAGGAAGCACCAGGAGACACGTTAACCAGGGAGCACCAGGAGACACGTTAACCAGGAAGCACCAGGAGACACGTTAACCAGGGAGGACCAGGAGACACGTTAACCAGGGAGGACCAGGAGACACGTTAACCAGGAAGCACCAGGAGACACGTTAACCAGGAAGCACCAGGAGACACGTTATCCAGGGAGGACCAGGAGACACATTAACCAGGGAGCACCAGGAGACACATTAACCAGGGAGGACCAGGAGACACATTAACCAGGGAGCACCAGGAGACACGGTAACCAGGAAGCACCAGGAGACACGTTAACCAGGAAGCACCAGGAGACACGTTAACCAGGAAGCACCAGGAGACACGGTAACCAGGAAGCACCAGGAGACACGTTAACTAGGAAGCACCAGGAGACACATTAACCAGGAAGCACCAGGAGACACGTTAACCAGGAAGCACCAGGAGACACGTTAACCAGGGAGGACCAGGAGACACATTAACCAGGGAGCACCAGGAGACACGTTAACCAGGGAGCACCAGGAGACACGTTAACCAGGGAGGACCAGGAGACACATTAACCAGGGAGCACCAGGAGACACATTAACCAGGGAGCACCAGGAGACACGGTAACCAGGTAGGAACAGGAGACATGTTCCGGGATTACTCCAATGGCATTGAGGAGTACATCACATCTATCATTGGCTTCATCAATAAGTGCAATCTATGCCATCATCCAAACAGTGACCGTATGTACATACCCCAACCAGAAGCCATGAATTGCAGGCAGCATACGCACTGAGATAAAGGCTAGAGCTGCCACTTTCAAGGAGTGGGACTCTAACCCGGAATCTTAAAAGAAATCCCGCTATGCCCTCCTACGAACCATCAAACAGGCAAAGCGTCAATACAGGACTAAGATTGAATCGTACTACACCTGCTCTGACGCTTGTCGGATGTGGTAAACCAATACAGACTACAAAGGGAAGCACAGCCGATAGCTGCCCAGTGACATGAGCCTACCTGACGAGCTAAACTACTTCTATGCTCGCTTCGAGGCAAATAACACTGAAACATGCATGAGAGCACCAGCTGTACCTATGCTGTGTGATCACGCTCTCCGAAGCCAATGTGAGTAAGACCTTTATACAGGTCAACATTCACAAGGCCGCAGGGCCAGATGGATTACCAGGACATGTACTGCGAGCATGCGCTGACCAACTAGCAAGTGTCTTCACTGACATTTTCAACCTCTCCCTGTCCGCGTCTGTAATACCAACATGTTTTAAGCAGACCACCATAATGGCTGTGTGGTGCCAGGACAACAACCTCTCCCTCAACATGATCAAGGCTTAGGAGATGATTGTGAACTACAGGAAAAAGAGGACCGAGCACGTCCCCCATTCTCATTGAGAGGGCTGCAGTGGAGCAGGTTGAGAACCTCAAGTTCCTTGGTGTCCACATCACCAACAAACTAACATGGTCCAAGCACACCAAGACAGTCGTGAAGAGGGCACGACAAAACCTATTCCCCCTCAGGAGAATGAAAATATTTGGCATGGTCCTCAGTTCCTCAAAGGTTCTACAGCTGCACCATCGAGAGCATCCTGACAGGTTGCATCATTGTCTGGTATGGCAACTACTCGGCCACTGACCGCAAAGCACTACAGAGGGTAGTGAGAACGGCCCAGTACATCACTGGGGCCAAGCTTCCTGCCATCCAGCACCTCTATACCAGGCGGTGTCAGAGGAAGGCCCTAAAAATTGTCAAAGACTCCAGCCACCGTAGTCATAAACTGTTCTCTCTGCTACCGTACGGCAAGCGATACTGGAGTACCACGTCTAGGTCCAAGAGACTTCTAAACAGCTTCTACCCCCAAGCCATAAGACTCTTGAACATCTAGTCAAATGGCTACCCAGACTATTTGCATTGTCCCCCTCCCCTCTCCCCTCTCCACTCCACTGCCACTCTCTGTTGTCATCTATGCATAGTCACTTTAATTACCTACATGTACATACTCCCTCAACTAACCGGTGCCCCCGGCACATTGACTCTGTACCAGCACCCCCTTTATATATTGTTATTTTTTTCTGCTGCTTTTTAATTACTTGTTACTTTGATCTCTTATTCTTATCTGTATTTTTTTAAACGGCACTGTTGGTAAGTTAGCATTTCACTGTAAGGTCCTGTTGTATTCGGATCATGTGACTAATACAATTTGATTTGATTTGGTATGCTAATGCCAGCAAACAGAGAAATGTCACAGAGCCACATGAGGGAATATTTCAGGGGGAATCCGCAGTAAGCAGTTGGCTGTTCACATGCATTCAGAGCCTTCGTGTTATTAATGGTGTCAAGGCATGTCCTGTCCTACCATGCCTTGGCTGTCACCAGAGGAAGGAGAGACTGGATTAGTATTCCGCTGCAGGGCCCAGCTGGTGATCTCTCAGTAAAATGGGACGTCCAGAGACACTCCGTCACTCTGCCAGCAGTCAAGCCCTGTCCCATTGATCCAGCCCCGCCGTCACAGCCAATCAGAGCCAGAGACTAAGGAGGGAGGGGGGACTGGAGGGGGAGGTGAGATGGAGTGTATGATGTATTCTAGACTGTGTTTGTGTTATGTCTACCTGGCAGGTACCTGGCTGTTGTCTGTGTGAGGCTGGGAGGTGAGTGAGTGTGTGGAGACAGAATTACCTCTTGGTGGTAAATGCTTTCTAGTAACAAATGGTAGCTTTCTCTCTCTGCCCTTTGGTGAGGAAAACATACGTACACACACACACATGTACACACTCACACGCACATGCACACACACACACGCACATGCACACACATTCCCAATTTCAACGTATTACCTTGCTCCTACTAGACAGGGGACACCTCATGTTATGGCCTTGAGTGTGATGTGAGAAATGTTTTATTAATTAATTCGCTATGAATTATGGAATCTTCCTACTATTTAAACTCATCAGAGAATACATGGTCCATTAAAAAGGATGATGAAGTACATTGTTAGGCAAATTAGAGTCAATTATTCTATCTTGAGGAAGCAGTGAACTATAGTTTTTTGGAATGACACAGGTGTAAAGGTTTTGTCTAGGAAGTAAAAACGAAATTCCACTGTGTCTGAAAGACATTCATGGTACCACAAAGTGATCCTTTCAACTGTGGCACCACATATATTGTGTGACCATTACCAGAACGATTACTGTGTAATATTGAGGTTTTGCCCTCTGTTTAATATCTGCCACTCGACAGTAACGATGCATTGACGGTGAGCTATTACACAAATATACGTCCTAATACTTCAGCCAGCCACTTGTGTGCTTTTTGTGAGTTTTCCCAAGGCCTCTCTCAGGGTGCTTCCCAAATAACACTCTATCCCCTATATAGTGCACGGGCCCTGGTCAAAAGTAGTACACCATATATGTAACAGGGTACCATTTGGGATGCACCCTCGATGTGATTGGAATAGGATTTAATCCAGCGGATGCATGTGTTAAGGTCTGCATCAATCTGTTAGACACTCTTCACGCTTTCGCTGATTGGAGATTTGTCCTGTGCTCTTGCCTCAGTTCCATTTGATTAAGCCTGAAGCCTGAATCCCAGAGGCTGCATGCGGGAGGAAATCTGAGGCTGGGATTGGCTGAGGAGATGGGTGGAGTTACCGGTCGGCTACTGGGTGATGCCACATCCTCACCTGTCACAATCGTGTGTCCTCGCACGGCTACCCAGGGCAATTCTTTTGAAAGGTCATGTTACTAATTTCTCAAATGGAAATTTGCCCCTGTACCTCACTGGGCCAATTGTGCGCCGCACTATGGGACTCCCAATAACGACCGGTTGTGATACAGGATTCAAACCAGGGTGTCTGTAGTTTTTATTTTTTTATTTTACCTTTATTTAACTCGGCAAGTCAGTTAAGAACAAATTCTTATTTTCAATGACAGCCTAGGAACAGTGGGTTAACTGCCTGTTCAGGGGCAGAACGACAGATTGGTACCATGTCAGCTCAGGGATTTGAACTTGCAACCTTTCGGTTACTAGTCCAACACTCTAACCACTAGGCTACCCTGTAGTGACGCCTCTAACACTCGGGAGCCTAAATACATGACACATGAAACATATGAAAACCACGTTTGACTCCGTTCCATTTATTCCATTCCTCCCACCAGCCTCCACTGCCGTGAACATTTGACATGAGTGTATGGTAGATATTATTAGGATATTGTAATATTACAAAATGACTCTGGAATCACCAGTAGGCTACAGCAGAGGTGTTCAACTGTTACCCTACGAGGTCCGGAGCCTGCTGTTTTTCTGTTCTACCTGATATTCATTTCCCTCACCTGTTGTCCCATGTCTAAATCAATCCCTGATTAGAGAGGAAGAATGAAAAACTGCAGTGGAACTGGCTTCTTGGTCCAGAGTTGAGTTTGAAGGGAATCTGCTATCTGATATCCTTTTTTGTTGTTGTTGCGACTTTTAGATTCTGTTTGAAATGAAAGCACTATATAAAATAAATCTATTATTATTATTATTATTATCTGCACTATGCCTCCCAAGCCAAATAGGCAGGATGAGAGAAAGGCATCAAACTAGATTTGGACCAGCGGTATCTGATAGTAGAGACACTGACCTTCTCTCGTCATATCAGATGTTTTTTTTATCTGCCAGACAAAATGTCAGAATGCACTTTCCTCCTCAGTAGAATCCAATTGACACTGCCTCCCTCCCCCATCCTCACCCTCTTCCCATCCCTCCATCGCAGCCCCCTATTCACAAACGCTAGAACTCTGAGCGAGACAACCCCTATACTACAGCTGTCACTCAAGGGAGGAGAAGCATAACATGAACAGGTTATTCAGGCGTTTGGAAAAAAGAGAAAGAATCAAAGTGGTTTGGAACTTGGAACTTTGACCATTTTACTCTCTCATTGAAATATGTCTGTACCAAACGGATATAGGCCTACTCAGTGTATAGGTTTTAGTATGCATGGTATTTCTGAGTGGCCATACATTTTGCCCGTAGGCTTTAGGAGGACAAATGAATAAAGCCACGGTAAAATGAAAGAGACAAATTGTTTCATAAAGTTATGGAATCTAGTTGAAAATACAGGGTTGGGTGAAATGATTTCCCTCAAGGCACCGTTCACTGAGGGATTAGAGACTGTGTAATAGAGCAAGACGGACCACTGCATGTTAAAGGTAACAGCATAGCTAGAGTTAGGGCAGCCACGGCACTGCCAAAAGCTCTCAGTCAAATGGATGAGATTGCAGTTCTCCATCACACCTGGAATTAAAAACTTTGCATAAGATGTGCAGATAAAGAAAATGAAGGTGTGGTGAATAGAGTAGATCATTGTGGTGCTGTATAACCAGTCACATAATGAAGGTGTGGTGACTAGAGTAGATCATTGTGGTGCTGTATAACCAGTCACATAATGAATGTGTGGTGACTAAAGTAGTTCATTCAGGTGCTGTATAACCAGTCACATAATGAAGGTGTGTTGACTGAAGTAGTTAATTCAGGTGCTGTATAATCAATCACAAAATGAATGTGTGGTGACTAAAGTAGTTCATTCAGGTGCTGTATTATCAGTCACATAATGAGGCGTGGTGACTAAAGTAGTTAATTCAGGTGCTGTATAACCAGTCACATAATGAGGCGTGGTCAATAAAGTAGTTCATTCAGGTGCTGTATAACCAGTCAAATCCAAATCAAATCAAATCAAATCCAATTGTATTTGTCACATACACATGGTTAGCAGATGTTAATGCGAGTGTAGCGAAATGCTTGTGCTTCTAGTTCCGACAATGCAGTGATAACCAACAAGTAATCTAACTAACAATTCCAAAACTACTGTCTTATACACAGTGTAAGGGGATAAGGAATATGTACATAAGGATATATGAATGAGTGATGGTACAGAGCAGCATACAGTAGATGGTATCGAGTACAGTATATACATATGAGATGAGTATGTAGACAAAGTAAACAAAGTGGCATAGTTAAAGTGGCTAGTGATACATGTATTACATAAGGATGCAGTCGATGATGTAGAGTACAGTATATACGTATGCATATGAGATGAATAATGTAGGGTAAGTAACATTATATAAGGTAGCATTGTTTAAAGTGGCTAGTGATATATTTACATCATTTCCCATCAATTCCCATTATTAAAGTGGCTGGAGTTTGGTCAGTGTCAATGACAGTGTGTTGGCAGCAGCCACTCAATGTTAGTGGTGGCTGTTTAACAGTCTGATAGCCTTGAGATAGAAGCTGTTTTTCAGTCTCTCGGTCCCAGCTTTGATGCACCTGTACTGACCTCGCCTTCTGGATGATAGCGGGGTGAACAGGCAGTGGTTCGGGTGGTTGATGTCCTTGATGATCTTTATGGCCTTCCTGTAACATCGGGTGGTGTAGGTGTCCTGGAGGGCAGGTAGTTTGCCCCGGTGATGCGTTGTGCAGACCTCACTACCCTCTGGAGAGCCTTACGGTTGAGGGCGGAGCAGTTGCCGTACCAGGCGGTGATACAGCCCGCCAGGATGCTCTCGATTGTGCATCTGTAGAAGTTTGTGAGTGCTTTTGGTGACAAGCCGAATTTCTTCAGCCTCCTGAGGTTGAAGAGGCGCTGCTGCGCCTTCTTCACGACGCTGTCAGTGTGAGTGGACCAATTCAGTTTGTCTGTGATGTGTATGCCGAGGAACTTAAAACTTGCTACCCTCTCCACTACTGTTCCATCGATGTGGATAGGGGGTGTTCCCTCTGCTGTTTCCTGAAGTCCACAATCATCTCCTTAGTTTTGTTGACGTTGAGTGTGAGGTTATTTTCCTGACACCACACTCCGAGGGCCCTCACCTCCTCCCTGTAGGCCGTCTCGTCGTTGTTGGTAATCAAGCCTACCACTGTTGTGTCGTCCGCAAACTTGATGATTGAGTTGGAGGCGTGCGTGGCCACGCAGTCGTGGGTGAACAGGGAGTACAGGAGAGGGCTCAGAACGCACCCTTGTGGGGCCCCCTTGTTGAGGATCAGTGGGGAGGAGATGTTGTTACCTACCCTCACCACCTGGGGGCGGCCCGTCAGGAAGTGCAGTACCCAGTTGCACAGGGCGGGGTCGAGACCCAGGGTCTCGAGCTTGATGACGAGCTTGGAGGGTACTATAGTGTTGAATGCCGAGCTGTAGTCGATGAACAGCATTCTCACATAGGTATTCCTCCTGTCCAGGTGGGTTAGGGCAGTGTGCAGTGTGGTTGAGATTGCATCGTCTGTGGACCTATTTGGGCGGTAAGCAAATTGGAGTGGGTCTAGGGTGTCAGGTAGGGTGGATGTGATATGGTCCTTGACTAGTCTCTCAAAGCACTTCATGATGACGGAAGTGAGTGCTACGGGGCGGTAGTCGTTTATCTCAGTTACCTTAGCTTTCTTGGGAACAGGAACAATGGTGGCCCTCTTGAAGCATGTGGGAACAGCAGACTGGTATAGGGATTGATTGAATATGTCCGTAAACACACCGGCCAGCTGGTCTGCGCATGCTCTGAGGGCGCGGCTGGGGATGCCGTCTGGGCCTGCATCCTTGCGAGGGTTAACACGTTTAAATGTCTTACTCACCTCGGCTGCAGTGAAGGAGAGACCGCATGGTTTCGTTTCAGGCCGTGTCAGTGGCACTGTATTGTCCTCAAAGCGGGCAAAAAAAGTTATTTAGTCTGCCTGGGAGCAAGACATCCTGGTCCGTGACTGGGCTGGGTTTCTTCTTGTAGTCCGTGATTGACTGTAGACCCTGCCACATGCCTCTTGTGTCTGAGCCATTGAATTGAGATTCTACTTTGTCTCTACACTGACGCTTAGCTTGTTTAATAGCCTTGTGGAGGGAATAGCTGCATTGTTTATATTCGGACATGTTACCAGACACCTTGCCCTGATTAAAAGCAGTGGTTCGCGCTTTCAGTTTCACGCGAATGCTGCCATCAATCCACGGTTTCTGGTTTGGGAATGTTTTTATCGTTGCTATGGGAACGACATCTTCGACGCACGTTCTAATGAACTCGCAAACCGAATCAGCGTATTCGTCAATATTTCCATCTGACGCAATACGAAACATGTCCCAGTCCACGTGATGGAAGCAGTCTTGGAGTGTGGAGTCAGCTTGGTCTGACCAGCGTTGGACAGACCTCAGCGTGGGAGCCTCTTGTTTTAGCTTCTGCCTGTAGGCAGGAATCAGCAAAATGGAGTCGTGGTCAGCTTTTCCGAAAGGGGGGCGGGGCAGGGCCTTATATGCGTCGCGGAAGTTAGAGTAACAATGATCCAAGGTTTTACCACCCCTGGTTGCGCAATCGATATGCTGATAAAATTTAGGGAGTCTTGTTTTCAGATTAGCTTTGTTAAAATCCCCAGCTACAATGAATGCAGCCTCCGGATAAATGGTTTCCAGTTTGCAAAGAGTTAAATAAAGTTAGTTCAGAGCCATCGATGTGTCTGCTTGGGGGATATATACGGCTGTGATTATAATCGAAGATAATTCTCTTGGAAGATAATGCGGTCTACATTTGATTGTGAGGAATTCTAAATCAGGTGAACAGAAGGATTTGAGTTCCTGTATGTTTCCTTCATCACACCATGTCTCGTTAGTCATGAGGCATACGCCCCGCCACTCTTCTTACCAGAAAGATGTCTATTTCTGTCGGCGCGATGCGTGGAGAAACCCGTTGGCTGCACCGCATCGGATAGCGTCTTCCCAGTAAGCCATGTTTCCGTGAAGCAGAGAACGTTGCAGTCTCTGATGTCCTCTGGAATGCCACCCTTGCTCGGATTTCGTCAACCTTGTTGTCAAGAGACTGGACATTGGCAAGAAGAATGCTGGGGAGGGGTGCGCGATGTGCCCTTTTCGGAGTCTGACCAGAACACCACCTCGTTTCCCTCTTTTTCGGATTCGTTTCCTTGGGTCGCTGCCTGCGATCCATTCCGTTGTCCTGTTTGTAAGGCAGAACACAGGATCCGCGTCGCGGAAAACATATTCTTGGTCGTACTGATGGTGAGTTGACGCTGATCTTATATTCAGTAGTTCTTCTCGATTGTATGTAATGAAACCTAAGATGACCTGGGGTACTAATGTAAGAAATAACACATAAAAAAACAAAAAAACTGCATGGTTTCGTAGGAACGCGAAGCGAGGCGGCCATCTCAGTCGGCGCCGGAATGTGTGGTGACTAAAGTAGTTAATCCAGGTGCTGTATAACCAGTCACATAATGAATGTGTGGTGACTAAAGTAGTTCATTCAGGTGCTGCATAACCAGTCACATAATGAAGGTGTGTTGACTAAAGTAGTTCATTCAGGTGCTGTATAATCAGTCACAAAATGAAGGTGTGGTGACTAAAGTAGTTCATTCAGGTGCTGTATAACCAGTCACATAATGAGGCGTGGTGACTAAAGTAGACAATTGTGGTGCTGTGTAACCAGCCACATAATGAATGTGTGGTGACTAAAGTAGTTCATTCAGGTGCTGTATAACCAGTCACATAATGAAGTTGTGTTGACTGAAGTAGTTAACTCAGGTGCTGTATAATCAATCACAAAATGAATGTGTGGTGACTAAAGTAGTTAATTCAGGTGCTGTATAACCAGTCACAAAATGAATGTGTGGTGACTAAAGTAGATCATTGTGGTGCTGTATAACCAGCCACATAATGAATGTGTGGTGACTAAAGTAGTTAATTCAGGTGCTGTATAACCAGTCTCATAATGAAGGTGTGTTGACTAAAGTAGTTAATTCAGGTCCTGTATAACCAGTCACATAATGAAGGTGTGGTGACTAAAGTAGTTAATTCAGGTGCTGTATAACCAGTCACATAATGAGACGTGGTGACTAAAGTAGATCATTGTGGTGCTGTATAACCAGCCACATAATGAATGTGTGGTGACTAAAGTAGTTCATTCAGGTGCTGTATAACCAGTCACATAATGAGGCGTGGTGACTAAAGTAGATCATTGTGGTGCTGTATAACCAGTCAGATAATGAATGTGTGGTGACTAAAGTAGTTAATTCAGGTGCTGTATAACCAGTCACATAATGAAGGTGTGGTGACTAAAGTAGATCATTTTGGTGCTGTATAACCAGGCACATAAAGAATGTGTTGTGACTAAAGTAGTTAATTCAGGTGCTGTATAACCAGTCACATAATGCTAATGATGCAGCAGAGTTCCTTTCGTCTTGGATAACAGATCATGCATAGAGAGAAAGAAAAACAGGGCTGTGTGTGTGTGTGTGTGTGTGTGTGTGTGTGTGTGTGTGTGTGTGTGTGTGTGTGTGTGTGTGTGTGTGTGTGTGTGTGTGTGTGTGTGTGTGTGTGTGTGTGTGTGTGTGTGTGTGTGTGTGTGTGTGTGTGTGTGTGTGTGTGTGTGTTTGGGGGAGAGACATTTAATGACTGCAAAAACACCAGGAAATCAGCTCAAAGTGATTGTAATTTTGACATTTATTCCAAATTATTCCAATGTATTACAGAGAGATATATGTTTTCGTATTCAAATGTAAGCAAGGTTTGATTATGATTATGTTTTAGTCAAGTATTATATCTGTTTGTGCTTCTTGCGGTCCATTTGCAATCTACAAATTATTTGTAATTATTTTCTGGCCCCCTGACCATCCACTCAAGAAAAGGTCGTCTCACAGCTGAATCTGGTTGATGATCCCTGGAATAGAAGATCAACATGTGTCTCTCTCTCTCCATAGTCATTTATGGAGACGTGAAATCTGCAAGCGGCTGATAAACTCAACATTTTGGGCCTTCTCTCCAGAGACAGAGGCTAAGTAGAGGCCTGTTGGCCCAAAGTGAGGTTTGGGGAGTGGGCAGTTAATCACCTGGCCTCGTGTGCTGACAGATGAGTTATGGAGCAGGCCACAGGTAGAGCCTCAGTCCTCCCAACACTCCTCACCGCCTCCCACCGCAGCACGCCATGCCAACCTGACCTTCGCTTGGGTCATAAATAATGCACTGACCATAAAAGACTGATTATGGGTAATCTGTAGCCCTGGTCTGTCTGGCCACTGGGTGCAGGTTGTCATCAGTGCTGATTTGGCAGCTGCTAGCTGGCTGGTTGTTTGCCGATCTCTGGACTGAGTTGGGCTAGCGTGCCTCATGGTGGAGCCTGATGTACCAGCAAGGTCCAGCTAAAGGTCATGGCCCGCTGTCCATGGCACTGGTTTCACCAGTGTGTGAGATTTTGATGTATAGTCCAGTCGAATACAAGCGGGTGTGTTAAGGGTTGAAAGGAGTTTGACAATTGTCCAAGTTATCTTTTTATTGAGTGAAGGGGATTTATTGTAAACATTTGTTTCCACATTATTATTACTTGAAGGTATACATACCTCTAATGAGAATCAACAAGTGTTCCATTTCCTGCTCTATTAAAGTACAACTTGCAGATCTTTTAATTAAGAATTCAGTAATGAATTAATCCCACAGGTACCTTGCGGTCTGAGGAGAATGGTTTCACATTAACTCTACAGCTTGGAGCTATAGTATCACAGGGAACACATACTGAGTTTAAGTAGAGGGAATTATGGTCCATCTTTCTCTTCAACCAAAACAAGGGAGATGATGTCATAAATGAGCTTAGGAGAGAATAATTAAGAATGGATGTAATGATTTTGCCAAGTTGATTTTGCCAAGTTGGGCCCTTGGTATCTAATTTCAATTACAATAATGTGTGATTAATAATTTATCAAGCTCCTGAAATAATGACCTTGTCCTAAGAATTATGAATTGATTTTGACATGAGAGCAAGCAAGAGAGGGGAATAGTTTATCCCCAATGGTACTGTTTTACATTACACCCTAAATAGGTATTTTTGACATGTTTGTAAAAAGTGTCTGTACTATATACTGATACAACAATACAGGCAACATTGTGTTGGTCATTATTTTAATAAGGTGAGGTAGTCATTACTCCTACCCTGGATTTGACTAGATGGGATACAGCTTTTGTCAGATTTGACTTTTTGTAGTAGGTTAGGATAACTTAAGCAGCAGGTTAAGGGAATTAGGTTAAATTTAGGTAAAGGGTCAGCTAAAATACCCCAAAAACTACTTTTGCCGTCAATATCACAAAAAATGTATCACAAAAAAATGTATCCCTTCTGGCCATGACCTCCTTCCCTGTCGCATATACCAACAACCATTTCTATTATGGAAACAAATCCTCCATTTGCCCTCCGGCTCTCTGTGTGCAAACTGTCAGCCAAGGTGTTCTCCACTTTAATATGAACTGCATGGTATCTGTCTGTCATTACCTTGACATTGAACAGCAGCATCTCGTCAGCTCCCATTGACATGCTGTCATTAATATTGTGGTATTACCTTGGTATAACCAATACATCCAAAAGTATACTCAGCTGAATACTTTAGTATGCACTATGCCAGTGTTTCCCAACTCCGGTCCTCAAGGACCCAGTACAGTACAGTACATGTTTTTGTTGTGGCCCTCGACAAGCACACCTGTTTCTACTTGTCAACGAATCATCAAGCCCTTGACAAGTTGAACCAGGTGTTTTTGTCCGGGTCTACAACAACAACGTGTGCTGTTGAGGGAACTGGAGGGCCGGAGTTGGGAACCACTGCAGTATACAGAAGCCTATACTTCCTGTCTAGTAGACATTTAGTTATGAGTATACAGTAATTGATGTACAGTGGACTGAAAGCGGTGTGTTTGTCCTGGCCACATTGCTCATGAATATACAGTATAGATTAATGCTACTGACTGAGAACAAAGTGCTACTGTTCTCCATCCTCCTGGCTCTCTGGCTTAAAAGGCAGTGTGACGGATGTGAACCGTTGGAAAGACATCGTAGGACAAAGTGTTGGCCCGGGCCATCGATCACTCAACAGCCAGGCTGACACTATTCTCTCTCTCTCTCCCACCGGGCGAGTTTATCAGCACTGCCCAGAATATTTAACAGGGGGAGCGGACCCGGGGGATCTCATTTGTTCAGGTGTCCATCTGGTGCAGGTTGTCTGGGATAATCTCCACATCATGTCGCATTTGCATCCTCCGCTTCATAAAATGGGCAGACAGACCGCGGTGCCCAGTAGAGGGTGTGTCTGACTATGGACCGACCGGGCCTTTGCTTACTGCTTGCTAATCTGCGAGGCTGCGCTAATGCCGTGGCAATTATAGAAGGATTCCACTTGTTTATAATTGGTTGTTGGTTCAGCCTCAAATCTGTGTTACCAGCTTGCGCCCCTGAAATTACCCAATGAGGTTTTCCTAAACGTTGTCATTTGTTGAAATCTGTAGACCAGAAGGATTTGATATTATGGGCCAATTGTTACAGTGCTCACCCTCTTGAAGAACAAGGCTACACAGCTACTGATGATAGTCGTGAGTGGAGACAATCTTATTAGCTATACATGCATAGACGGATCAAAGGTCACACTGATTGAGCTCATTGATCACATTAGGCTGGCTTTTCCCTCCGACATTGTATGGAATTCCCTGCACTCTCAATACCTCTGTCCATTGATTCCAAAAATCCATGGATCCTTGCCTAAGAATCACTCATCTGGAGTCAAAGGCCAAACATGAACCTGTTTACCGAGCCATAAAAAACCTCAACCAGCTCTAATGACTGATGTATTACTATGGCTGTGGAAGGGTTATACTGCAATCGACTCAAACTCCCTGCTCATTCATGTGAGCATTCTACTGGAGTTCCTGCTGGTGTGGGCCAATTGTTATTGAACAGTTGTCCAGATTCAACACAGAGTGATTATTAGACTGAGCACAGTGAAATTGTACCACACAGTATGGTGCCATAGTGTTGTACATGACTGGGTTGCCAGACCTGGTATTTACATTATACCCTCACAGCTTTCAGTCACAGTTGTAGTCCTCTGGGCTGATAGGCTTTTCTCTATCAGGTCTGACCAGTTACAAAATATCAATTCTGGCAAGTCATTTTCTGCTAGCTTGCGCCGTATCTGCATAACGTGTCGAAACAAAAGGCTCAATCTTCACTGCTGTTGACTTTCAGAACTGCCGTTCTGCATTAAGCCCTCGTCTCCCTTCCACCTCCGTTTTCCCCACTTTTCTTTTGCCGTCGCCATCGGTAATTTGTGATATCCAGGTTCATCCCTCCCGCATCATTTACATTCCTCCTGGATGGGTGAGAAAACACAATGCAGCTCTGTATGAACGGTCCGGACAACCAGCCACGGCTGAGTGGAGCTGGAGAGATGATTCTTCACATTGACGAGAGAGGAGAATGTCAAACTTCCCCATATTCTCCCCCCGAACCAGATGGCTCACTGTAGCTGGGTGTCAATGGTTTAGATAAAACAAGTAGGGCTAATGAGTTAAGAATGTTTTGATCCGTTATTCAAGTACTTGCATTCACTTTCCAAATGTATACCGGACCAAAATATAAACGATTTTTACTGAGTTGCAGTATATATAAGGAAATCAGTCAATTGAAATACATTCATTTGGCCCTAATCTATGGATTTCCCATGACTGGGCAGGGGCACAGCCATACGCCCACCCACTGGGGAGCCAGGCCCAGCCAAGCAGAATTAGTTTTTCCCCACAAAAGGGCTTTATTCAGTTTATTACAGTTTCATCAAATGTATACTGAATCAATACCTGTCAACATATAGTGATAGTGGCGTGAGAGAACAATGGTATGCAAAAATGATTAAACTTATTGATTTGTTCACATGTGTTTTGCAGGAATTCCACATATTGTGTGAAAGTGTCCATGTCACTGACAGTGGCGGAGAACGACACAGACCTCTGCTACAACTCCAAAATGAGGTACTTCGAGAAGGCAGAGTTAAGCAAAAGTAAAGATATCACCTGTCCGGACATTGAGGATTATGTACAGCCGGGGAAGGAGCCAGAGATAGTATGGTACAAGGTAAGAGCCCACTATAACATTATGTCTGTAACATATTTCAGATTGAATGCCATAGGGGCAGTTTCAAGGATACAAATGAAGCCTAGGCAGGTTCTCCACTGAGCATGCTTTTTAGCCCAGGATTATACCTAGTATGTGTCTGGGAAACCACTGCTTTGTGTCATGTATCAAATGTGATACATATATTTACCAGCATATAATCAGAACTGTATGATCATGTAAATGTATTGAAAAAATGAGATTACATTTTTATTATTTTATTTTTTATTATTTTAGTCTAAGCATACTTGTATGTATTGTCTAGCAGCCTATGTGCTTGCTTGATGACAGTAGGTAGATTTATCCACCCATAACTCTGCCACTCTGCAGAGCACCCCCTGAGATGTCATTTGTTTTTCATGAGACTCAAACCGTCTGGGGAAAGGGGTCTACAGCCCACGTTCATGATGTAAATAGTCTAGATGACAATGAACTCCTTTTCTCCCCCCCCCCTCCCCCAAACGACTGGAGGGGGTCCTCAGAGTCAGACGTCTGGCTATCTGAGTCGACGAGTGGCCCTCACCGGCCCCGGCTGCCTGCCCACAGTGTAACATCAGACTGACAGAGTAGCCGACGGAGGCCAGGGGCCAATTCATCAAAACTAGATGAATGTCGGATTAGATGGCCACAGTGCTTCTTCAGTTTCCCAGTGAATCAAATTAAAACATGGATAATGACTGTGGACCTAGAATATTCTAGTTATTTGCTCTGTCTCTGGAAGCGGAGCTGATTGAATTCTGGGAGACCCGCGAGCGCAGGTGGAAACAACCCACGGTATTCCAGTTTTCCTGCTGTGGGTGAATGAGTTTGTGTGGCACAAGTTCCCTTTTCCAAGGGCCTCGTTCTTCCTCTGGGTTCATTCCCACCAAAATGAACTGCTTCAACCCCATACATTGTTCTTCTAGTGGGAACTTAACGATATAATGTTGTATAATAGATCGCACTCGTCTTGCCAAAAACAGGAACTCAATACAACAACACTAAATACAAGATGCTAATGCATTTGTGATCAAAGAGATGTTTGAAGTTTGGAATGGTTCGATGCATTTTGTCAGGCGTACATTTTTTCCACATGTCTACATTATATGTTGTAAAAAGTGTAATCTAAGTCCAACTGTATACTGCTTTTCTGTTTCTTCGTGGTGTTTTACATTCATAAGCTTTCTCTCTATTTGTATCGAAGGAATGCAAGCCAAAGCAGTGGAGACAAAGCATTGTAAGGAGAAGAGATACTCTCTCTATCCGGGAGGTGCGTGAAGATGACATTGGAAATTACACGTGTGAATTACAGTTTGGCAGCTTCGTGGTGAGAAGAACTACAGAACTATCTGTTACAGGTAAGAAAAACTCCTTTGCGGGTCACATGTGCTCCATGCTGGGCCACTAGGGATAACTTGCATTGTGTTTTTATTGACATTGATGAATGTTCATGTTGTTTTGTCTGTCAGCGAGGCAGAGTTCATTGTTTGTGGGAGAGCGGATTTAATAATCATTGCCATTGTGCAGCTGTGTCGTGTTCGTCGTCTATTTTGGGGATGGCAACAATAGTTTATTTTATATGAGCTACAGATCTTCTGCTTGGCTGAAAGGAAGAATACGTTTAGATTTTTTTTTTAAACACAGATATCTGAGTGGAATTCAGGAAGAAAATGTTGATGGGATTATGTTGCAGCAGACATCTCATTAGAAATAGGTCAGAATGCTGACATTTATCCATAGTAGTTATATATATACATGATAATAGTAAATCTCTTACTACATGTTGTAATGCTAAGACAGTAGTTGTGAACCTTGTTGTCAGGGTTGTGGGTTCAATACCTCTGTGCTGTCGTGACTTCAGCTGGCGTTCTTAATTGCTAAGTAGTAGAATTTGCACAGAGCCACTTCATCACTTTTTCTTAACTAAGACTGTTCAAATATTAAAGCTTGAATTTAACGTTCCTTATCTTTAGAGGGAGGGGTGTGACAGAATAGAGATCGCTCGCCACCGCCACCTCCACCGCTAACGCTGATGTGCAGTAACAACTTGGACAGTCTTGATGGAAAACCCATAGTACAGGTGCATTCAATCAATGACACAATGATTACAAAAAGATCTACTCTACTCAGTCTTGCCCTCATGGCTGAACCCTGAAAAGAAAACACCAGAGAAAACCACTGTAGCAAGATATATTAAGAGCTGTTACATGTCAATGCATCACACCCATCGTCCATAGTGGTCTCGAGGTCAAGCAAACTATTTGCAGTTTACGGCTATCTGATTACAGTTTATTATCCCCTAAAGAGACAAAGGCAGACTCCATAGAAGACCAATTTCAATCATCAATCTTGTTCCCTGCTGCCTCAGACGGTCCTCATCCTCCGGGATGATACCCTTCACCTCACAAAGAGACGCATTTAGCATTTTTGGATGAGGGATAGTTCACTCAAAATACAAAATGACACATTGGTTTCCTTTCCCTGTAAGCAGTCTATGGACAAGGTATGACAGCAATCCATGTGTTGGTTGAGATTCTCTGGCACATCCACATGCTACCATTTTAACATGATGCAGCGACAATTTACAATAACGCTCCCATGACTTCAATGGGATTTGTGCCACGAATGCTAAACCATTAGCATGTGGCAAGGGAAACTAAACCAAAGCATGGATTGCTGTCATACCTTGTCCATAGACTGCTTACAGGGTACGGAAACCAATATGTAATTTAGTAAAACTATTTCTTTAAGCGAGAAAACGTCCTGCTTTTGTGTTTGCAAATTTTTTTTCTGACTGAAATCAGGAGGGAATCTGAGGACCCTCTCTCTCTCTCTCTCTCTCTTCCCCTCTCTCTCTCTCTCTCTCTCTCTCTCTCTCTCTCTCTCTCTCTCTCTCTCTCTCTCTCTCTCTCTCTCTCTCTGTCTGTCTCTCTCTCTCTCTCTCTCCCTCTCTCGTGAATAATAATTACACGCTTCCGCCCACATATAGAGGGCAGAGGAAAGAACATGGCCCACCTACACACATCATGTACGGTACATGTATATAGACATACATAAATTACTCCCTGTAATAAAGACAAACACTGAGAGTACAAAACATTCCATGACATAGACTGACCAGGTGAATCCAGATGAAAGCTATGATCCCGTATTGATGTCACTTGTTATATCCACTTAAAACAGTGTAGATGAAGCGGAGGAGACAGGTTAAAGAAGGATTTTTAAGCCTTGAGACAATTGAGACATGGATTGTGTCTGTGTGCCATTCAGAAGGTGAATGGTCTATGGACCCTGTGAATGGACCCTGTGTGATCTGGAGGAAGTGGTACATTGTGTGACGTTCATCTGGTGCAAAACAATCAGATTATCCTGATTTAATATCCAGCCATAATCATAACAATGCTTTCCTCCACTATGCTGTACAGTACGTCTCTCAGTATCCTACAGGGAGGCCACGATCCTGGTCCATACATTGTATAATGTTGAATAGTCTGTATCAATACAGTACAGAACAATATGTTATGTAGTTGTTGCGTGACTGGTGTAGATGGAGATATCTTCTGTTAAGACTCAAAGGCTGCATCTGTTCCTCCTTCCTGGCATGGCCAGGTGGTTCATGTACCTGGTGAAAGAAAGGGAAATTAATTGATACATTACATAAAACAGTCACATCAAATGTTTTTGAACTTGTCTTACTCCCGTACTGGAGGAATTCTTCTTCTTCAGTTCGTGAGCACAGAAGAGCAGAAAAGTAAATAAATAAAAACAGTATGGGGATGAGGTAGGTA
This sequence comes from Oncorhynchus keta, assembly GCF_023373465.1. Taxonomy (NCBI): domain Eukaryota; kingdom Metazoa; phylum Chordata; class Actinopteri; order Salmoniformes; family Salmonidae; genus Oncorhynchus; species Oncorhynchus keta. The sequence continues at coordinate 784,647 of NW_026290787.1, forward strand.
AATTGGGTAGGCTATTTACCGATGGACTATGTACAGCTGCAGCAATAGGTTAGCTGCTCATATAGCAGATGTTTAAAGTTGGTGAGGGAGATAAAAGTCTCCAACTTCAACGATTTTTGCAATATGTTCCAGTCACAGGCAGCAGAGAACTGGAAGGAAAGGCGGCCAAATGAGGTGTTGGCTTTAGGGATGATCAGTGAGATACACCTGCTGGAGCATACAGGTCGCAGTGGTGGGTGGTATAAGGTGCTTTAGTAACAAAGCGGATGGCACTGTGAAAAACTGCATCCAGTTTGCTGAGTAGAGTATTGGAAGCCATTTTGTAGATGACATCGCCGAAGTCGAGGATCGGTAGGATAGTCAGTTTTACTAGGGTAAGTTTGGCGGCGTGAGTGAAGGAGGCTTTGTTGCGAAATAGAAAGACGATTCTAGATTTGATTTTGGATTGGAGATGTTTGATATGAGTCTGGAAGGAGAGTTTACAGTCTAGCCAGACACCTAGGTACTTATAGATGTCCACATATTCTAGGTCGGAACCATCCAGGGTGTTGATGCTAGTCCGGCGTGCGGGTGCAGGCAGCGAACGGTTGAAAAGCATGCATTTGGTTTTACTAGCATTTAAGAGCAGTTGGAGGCCATGGAAGGAGTGTTGTATGGCATTGAAGCTCGTTTGGAGGTTAGATAGCACAGTGTCCAAGGAAGGGCCAGAAGTATACAGAATGGTCTCGACTGCGTAGAGGTGGATCAGGGAATCGCCCGCAGCAAGAGCAACATCATTGATATATAGAGAGAAAAGAGTCGGCCCGAGAATTGAACCCTGTGGCACCCCCATAAAGACTGCCAGAGGACCGGACAACATGCCCTCCGATTTGACACACTGAACTCTGTCTGCAAAGTAGTTGGAGAACAAGGCAAGGCAGTCATTAGAAAAACCGAGGCTACTGAGTCTGCCGATAAGAATATGGTGATTGACAGAGTCGAAAGCCTTGGCCAGGTCGATGAAGATGGCTGCACAGTACTGTCTTTTATCGATGGCGGTTATGATATCGTTTAGTACCTTTAGCGTGGCTGAGGTGCACCTGTGACCGGCTTGGAAACCAGATTGCACAGTGGAGAAGGTACGGTGGGATTCGAGATGGTCAGTGATCTGTTTGTTGACTTGGCTTTCGAAGACCTTAGATAGGCAGGGCAGGATGGAAATAGGTCTGTAACAGTTTGAGTTCCGGGTGTCTCCCCCTTTGAATAGGGGGATGACAGCAGCAGCTTTCCAGTCCTTGGGGATCTCAGACTATATGAAAGAGAGGTTGAACAGGCTGGTATTAGGGGTTGCGACAATGGCGGCAGATAGTTTCAGAAATAGAGGGTCCAGATTGTCAAGCCCAGCTGATTTGTACGGGTCCAGGTTTTGCAGCTCTTTCAGAACATCTGTTATCTGGATTTGTGTAAAGGAGAAGCTGGGGAGGCTTGGGCGAGTAGCTGCGGGAGGGGGGAGGGGGGTAGAGCTGTTGGCCGGGGTTGGAGTAGCCAGGAGGAAGCCATGGCCAGCCGCTGAGAAATGCTTGTTGAAGTTTTCGATTATCATGGATTTATCGGTGGTTACCGTGTTACCTTGCCTCAGTGCAGTGGGCAGCTGGGTTGAGGTGCTCTTGTCCTCCATGGACTTTACAGTGGCCACACAGCTGGCGGGTTTTAAACTTTTTCGGCAGCATAGAACAGCGGCCTCTGGTAAGACAAGGGGCGACGGTCTATGTATATTTATAAACAACAGCTGGTGCACGAAATATAAGGAAGTCTCAAGGTTTTGCTCGCCTGAGGTAGAGTATCACATGATAAGCTGTAGACCACGCTATTTACCAAGAGAGTTTACATCTATATTTTTCGTAGCTGTCTATATTCCACCGCAAACCAATGCTGGAACTAAGACTGCACTCAATGAGCTGTATACGGTCATAAGCAAACAGGAAAACGCTCTTCCAGATGCGGCACTCCTAGTGGCCGGGGACTTTAATGCAGGGAAATTCATATCCGTTCTACCTTATCTCTACCAGCATGTTAAATGTGCAACCAGAGGGAAAAAACTCTAGACCACCTTTACTTTACACACAGAGACGTGTACAAGGCTCTCCCTCGCCCTCCATTTGGCAAATCTGACCATAATAATATCCTCCTGAATCCTGCTTAAAAGCAAAAACTAAAGCAGGACGCACCAGTGACTCGGTCAGTAAAAAAGTGGTCAGATGAAGCAGATGCTAAGCTACAGGACTGTTTTGCTAGCACAGACTGGAATATGTTCCGGGAGTCTTCTGATGCCATTGAGGAGTCCACCACATCAGTCACTGGCTTCATCAATAAGTGCATCGATGGCGTCATCCAAACAGTGACCCCAACCAGAAACCATGGATTTCAGGCAACTTCCGCATTGAGCGAAAGGGTAGAGCTGTCGCTTTCAAGAAGCAGGACTCTAATCCGGAGGTTTATACGAAAATCCTGCTATACCCTCTGACAAAACATCAAACAAGCAAAGCGTGAATACAGGACTAACTTTGAATCGTACTACACCGGCTCTGACGCTCGTCGGATGTGGCAGAGCTACAAAGGGAAGCACAGCCGCGAGCTACCCAGTGACACGAACCGACCAGTTCAAACTTATTTCTATGCTCACTTTAAGGCAAGTAACACTGAAACATGCATAAGAGTACCAGCTGTTCCGGACAACTGTGTTATCACATTCTTCTTAGCCAATGTGAGTTAGACCTTTAAACAGGTCAACATGCACAAGGCCGCAGGGCCAGATGGATTAACAGGATGTGTACTCCATGTACTCACATCAACACCATTATGCCAGAAACCCTAGACCCACTCCAATTTGCATAACGTCCCAACAGTTCCACAGATCTCTATTGAACTCAACACTGCCCTTTCCCACCTGGACAAAAGGGCCTATGTGAGAATGCTATTCATTGACTACAGCTCAGAGTTCAACACCATAGTGCCCTCAAAGCTCATCACTAAGCTAAGGACCCTGGGGCTAAACACCTTCCTCTGCAACTGGATCCTGGACTTCCTGGCGGGCCATCCCCGGTTGGGAAGGGTAGGGAACGACACATCCGCCACTCTAATCCTCAACACAGGGGCCCCTCATGGGTGCATGCTCAGTCCCCTTCTGTACTCGCTGTTCACTCATGACTGCATGGCCAGGCACAACTCCAACACCATCATTAAGTTTGCCGATGACACAACAGTGGTAGGCCTGATCACCGACAATGATGAGACAGCCTATAGGGAGGTGGTCAGAGACCTGGCCGTATGGTGCCAGGATAACAACCTCTCCCTCAACGTGATCAAGACAAAGTACATGATTGTGGACTACAGGAAAAGGAGGACCGTGCATGTCCCCATTCTCATCAACAGGGCTGTAGTGGAACAGGTTGAGAGCCTCAAGTTCCTTGGTGTCCACATCACCAACATACTACCATAGTCCAAACACACTAAGACAGTGTCGGGGTTGGTTCCTTGTTCCTTGTCAATCATTTGCTTATTGGTGAAATCAGCAATCAAACAATATCTTTAAGTAAATCAATCATTCATTTATTAATGCAATTGCAGACAGAAGTTGACAATGGAAACATAGCATGGATGTTTATGAGTAAGTTCTGCACCCCACCTAAGGGCACAGCTGATTTTATACATGTGATCACTCCCTAATGGTGTGATCACCTACGTCAATGTATGTGTGTATCAATAAGCTGAGGTTACCTTATAAGGCAACCTAGTACAGTAGCTTCTCTGAATTTCTTAGGATTGTCCACCGTCACACAAGATCAAAATGTCAAAACCAGACAGTGGTTACTTCTCTTTATCTAGTTTCGGTCTGGCTCAGACCTAGCCTGCAAGCACACTCTCACAACAGCCAGGGCTTAACCACAAAGACTAATATAGATAGCTTGTGCAACGTATAGTGGGAGAGTTTTTAGACACATAGCAACAGTATCTTATTATAAGGCCTGCAATCAATAATGGGGAGGGTCTTTGGGACCCACCCCCTACAACAGTCGTGAAGTGGGCACGACAAAACCTATTCCCCTCAGGAGACTGAAAAGATTTGGCATGAGTCCTCAGATCCTCAAAAGGTTCTACAGCTGCATCATCGAGAGCAACCTGACTGGTTGCATCACTGCCTGGTATGGCAACTGCTCGGCCTCCGACCGCAAGGCACTACAGAGGGTAGTGCGTACGGCCCAGTTTCCTGCCATCCAGGACCTCCATACCAGGCGGTGTCAGAGTAAGGCTCTAAAAATTGTCAAAGAATCCAGCAAACCCTAGTCATAGACTGTTCACTCTGCTACCGCACGGCAAGCTGTACCGGAGCGCCAAGTCTAGGGCCAAAAGGCTTCTTAGCAGCTTCTACCCCCAAGCCATAAGACTCCTGAACAGCTAATCAAAATGCTACCCAGACCCCTCTTTTACGCTGCTGCTAATCTCTGTTTATAATCTATGCATAGTCACTTTAACTCTACCTAGATGTATATATTACCTCAATTACCTTGACTCACCGGTGCCCCTGCACATTGACTCTGTACCGGTACCCCCTGTAATTAGCCTTGCTTATTATTTTGCTGCTGCTGTTTAATTATTTTCATTTTTTTACTGATCTATTGTCATGCCCTGGCCAAAGAGTCGTTTTATTCTCTATTTTGGTTAGGCCAGGGTGTGACTAGGGTGGGCATTCTATGCCATTTTTTCTATGTTTTGTATTTCTATGTCTTGGCCTGGTATGGTTCTCAATCAGGGACAGCTGTCTATCGTTGTCTCTGATTGAGAACCATACTTAGGTACCCTTTTCCCCCACCTGTTTTGTGGGAAGTTAACTTTGTCTTTGTTCAGGGCACATAGCCCAAAGCTTCACGTTGTTTTTTTGTTCTTCGTTTTGTCGGAATCATTTTTAAATAAAGTTCAAATTTACTCTTACCATGCTGCACCTTGCTCCAATCCTTCAGCCAGCCGTGACATCTATTTTTTACTTAACACTTATTTTTATTTTTTATTAACTTATTAAAGCATTGTTTGTTAAGGGCTTGTAAATAAGCATTTCCTGTTGTATTCGGCGCATGTGACATAAAATTTGAGATGAGTCTAATATCTACAGTATAGATATTTATAGGCCTATATCTTGTATAATGTACTTCTAATAAAAGGATCTCAATAATTCTCACACAGAGTAAATGTAATTCCTTTAATTTCTGTAGAATACTAGCCGTTACTCTGGGTCTATTATGATCAGACTACTGCAGTCCATCTCTTCTCTCCTCCCCAATTGTCACGTTCGTCGTATGAATCGGACCAAGGCGCAGCATGGTATGCGTACATTCTTTATTATTATAAGAATGAACATTGAACAAACTAACCAAAATAACAAAACGACACGACGCTATACAAATGAGTGCTGACAGGCAACTACACATAGACAAGATCCCACAAACACCAAAGGGAAATGGCTACCTAAATATGATCCCCAATCAGAGACAACGATAAACAGCTGCCTCTGATTGGGAACCATATCAGGCCACCATAAACATACAAATACCTAGACCTACAAATACCTAGACATACAAGAACCCTAAACAATACAAAACCCCTAGACAATACAATACAATACAATACAATACAATACAATACAAACAATACAAACAGATACAAACAGAGAGGTCAGGTCAGGGCATGACACCAACCTTTGTCCCTGTTCTCTGTATCAATGGTCAACTGGCTTGTTATAGCAGGAGAAGAGTATGAAAGATCAAGCTCCATTGGATTGTCTTGAGGACCTCTTTTTATTCATAGTGATGTCTTCAGCCATTGGTGGAACTATTAAACTGGATATTATTCCTAAATGAAATGTGGGATTTTATGATTGTTTTACAAGGTTTGATCCGGTGGATTGAAAACCACACAATAAAGGGTGGATAATGAACCGCCTGCTCAATTGGCTGTTATAGTGTCTTCTTGTGCTGCACAAAGGGAAACGAATGGTCTGCATGTTTAGCTAATGACTAGAGACCGATGGCAGTGGTGATCTTGCTTTTTATTTTCTAATAAAGCACAATAAAGTGATGGTAATACTAGGCCTACCGTTGACAAAGGAAAAACCTTAAGTAGAGAATGACAATACTCCAAATGCCCCCAGGTTCAAAGAAACAGGCTAGTAGAAAACCGGGTTTATAATGCCTATAATCTCCTCCCTTGGATGTTCCAGCTGATTTAACAGCTGAGTGCCCAATCAGTTCCTTCAACAGGAAACGTGTAGTCCTAGGTCCAGAGATAGCACCATAATATATGCCATTTAGCAGACGCTTTTATCCAAAGCGACTTACAGTCAGTGCATACATTCTATCTGGGTGGTCCCGAGAATCGAACCCACTACCCTGGCGTCCAGCGATATGCTCTACCAACTGAGCTCCAGAAGGACCACCATCTAAGGTCCAGAGATAGCACCATCTAAGGTCCAGAGATAGCACCATCTAAGGTCCAGAGATAGCACCATCTAAGGTCCAGAGATAGCACCATCTAAATAACCTTATCCTATCCTACAGAGTCCTGCATCATTTCATTAGACATACAATACCTCCGCAAGGATTTACCACAGCAAGTAAGAACAGGAATTTGTGGATCTATAGCTCTGAAACTCTGCTGTATGGTTCCATTCCACTGGCTGTTCTCTCAGTGCATGCATCCCAAATGTCACCCTTTTCCCTGTAGTGCACTACTTTTGGCCAGGGCCCATAGGGGACACATTTGGGATGCAGGCCAGCGACTAGGCTCTGCTGAATGGGCAGCCATTACAGAACAGAGGTCTCTCCTCTTGTCTTGGCTCTGTGAAGTTGACTCATTAGCATATGAAGTAGGGTGATTAATAAGGGCCGTTCTAATTGATAGAGTATAATTAGACTGTCCAAAGCAGCACGGGGAAAAGGAACCTGAAGAATTTGGCTGCAGGAGAAATTGTGTCTCTTTGTGAGAACATGTTTGATATGTTAGTACTTTTCTCCCTTATTTAAAGGTGGTAGATAAGTGCTATTCATTGGGATTTTCTCTTTTCTTTGTACTTCTCCATTAGAATTCTTCATTTGGGAGATTATTCGCAAAGATGGACCGCTTATTAGACTTTGAAGTACCCCACACTACCATACGTTTTAAGGGAAGGTTAAGGATTGACAATAGCCGAGAAGCAAAATAAATGTGTGTGTGTGTGTGTGTGTGTGTGTGTGTGTGTGTGTGTGTGTGTGTGTGTGTGTGTGTGTGTGTGTGTGTGTGTGTGTGTGTGTGTGTGTGTGTGTGTGTGTGTGTGTGTGTGTGTGTGTGTGTGTGTGTGTGTGTGTGTGTGTGTGTGTGTGTGTGTGTGTGTGTGTGTGTGTGTAGGTGTGTGTGCACTAATGGAATGTTCTATGTGTGAATACACTTTGCAAGTCAGAGGGTAGATCAAGGCTGGTATTATCTCTAAAGCCAGAGTTATCCTGTTTTATTATCTGACATTTTTAATCCAGTCCATCAGAGAGACACTGGAACATCAGAGCTACAATAGATGTGATGTAGCAATACCATTACATCACACGTTCAGAACAAGCAGAAGAAAAGTGCTATGGGCCTGTCATGACAAATAATGTCCCCCGGCCAAATAGTGTCCCCCTCTACGTCCCAATGGGATTCGATAAACTATTAGCGTCCGTTGCTATATCAATGGTGTGATGATCTAATGATTATACTTTTGGAGATCATTACAGCCTAAATTACGTTACTTCTATCATCGCTATGCAAACAAGGCTGTTTGTCCGGGGGACTATTGGCATGACAGGCCCTAAA
>NW_026290787.1:797500-942500 GCF_023373465.1 Oncorhynchus keta
ATGTCTAATACACCAGCCCTCTCTCTCACTGCTAAGTATCTGGACTCTAATGTACAGTATAGAGTTATATATAGATATCATTAGCCAAGCATGGCAAAATGATTTGGTTTCAAATGTCTCACTCCTTAATGACATATAGTCACACAGCCAATCAGTCTGGATGTAGAGAATGTGGGTCGTGTCTGAAATGGTGCCCTTTTCCCTATTTATACAACGGGTGGATTTAATCCTGGATGCTGATTGTTTAAAACCACATTCCAGCTGGTGTCTATTCCACAAGTTTCCACCGGCTAAAGCTATGTCGTTGAAATGCCTATTTACTCTGTTCCATATCACTGCACAATCCACTATCTCATTAGCCCAGCCAGTCAATGTATAAACTTGATCTCTGCTATAAAAAGCATCTAGACATTATCCCCCATTTCTTTTAGACAAACATTTGGTTTTCAACAGCGAAGATTTGTATAAACCTTGCTGTCTGTCTCTCAGACGTTTGCAAAACAATGTCTAAATCTCCCGCTAAATCTTGATTTCCAGCTTTCCCATTATTATGAACGTGTCAGGAGTCAGGACGAGACCGACAGACAGCTTTTCTCAGCCAGAAATCATGAATCAGCTGGCATAATGTTTATGAATATATACTACGAAATGTCAATAGAAAAAAGGGAAAACTAAATGAAATGCAGCTAGTTTGCAGTCTTTCCAGCTTCAGTTTGAAGTGATCGTGTTAGCTGTGTTGTTGGCTAGCTCCTCTGAACAACAGTGTCCTGATGAGAGAGCACATCTTCTATGCCAGGTGAAATCGCGCATCATTAGCTCATTGTTATGGATGTATCCAAATAAATGTCACCAGAAAACAGCTTAAACAACTGCAAATGCAGCTACTTTGCTGTTATTCTGGATTCACTATTTTACGTGACTTTAAATTAGCCGTAGTTGGCTAGCTAGCAAGCAAGGGATAAGAATGTTGCCAGCAAGTATGGCAATGGAACATTTAGAATGAATGACTGGGTAGGGCTGGGCGATAAATCAATATCAATCATTATTGAGGTAATTACTTCCCTCAATAATGATATAAATAATGATTAGATTCATTTTCGATAATGTCGATATAGAATAATTAGGTCCAGCAGTCCATTTCACCTCTGACGCAGCAGGAACGTACGGAGAAGTGACAATATGCATGTGGAGAGGTATACGCCCACTTATCACCTCGAGTGATGGAGTCGCCACTATTAACCACAAAAAATGAGTGATGTAGGCAAAAACAGTGGCAGTGATAGCCATGGAGAAGGAGCAGCTTCCAACGAAGAAATTATTGATAAAAAGGGTTAAACTGTTTCAGAAATTTGGAAGTGGTTTTGCTTTTTGAAGACCGACAAAGAGCAGAGCAATGTTCGGTGCAAATTGTTTCTGGTAGTCTGGTAATACGACAAACCTTTTTCAACATCTGAAGCAAAATCACTCTTTGAATCTTGCAGGAAGTTTGAGTTTGCGCCTTGGTGTTGATAAACTCCCCTCAAGCACCAGCCAATCTAGGAATGTTTGCCCGAAGCAGTCAACACTGACAGCGTTTATGCCATACATGCAAACATCGAAAAGACAAAGACATCACAAATTCTATTATGCATTGCATTGCTAAGGACATACTACCAATTAGCACAGTCGAAAAGGAAAGTTGCAAGAGGCTTATCAATTTAATTGACCCCAATTGACCCCTGGCCGCAAACATGGAACAATTTTCCTTCAAGTATAATTGTATGTGTAGCTCACATAATTTAAAATAATTTAGCCTTTATTTAACTAGGCAAGTCAGTTAAGAACAACTTCTTATTTTCAACGACGGCCTATCGGGGAACAGTGGATTAACTGCCTTGTTCAGGGGTAGAATGACAGAATTTTACCTGGTCAGCTCTGGGATTCGATCTAGCAACCTTTTGGTTACTGGCCCAGCACTCTAACCACGGTGTGTTCAGGCATTCTTGAGTTTGAGGCAAGTATGCACCTTTTAATTTGATTAATATCGTGATAATTATCGTTATCGAATGAAAAAATATATAGATATCATGATAACTTATTTGCCATATTGCCCAGCCCTATGACTGGGTCACATCCATAGAGCCAGAACAAAAAGACTGAATGACTGGGTCACGTCTAGCAACCGAACCGATAGAACAAACAACCAACCGGCTAGGGTAGCAACCTTTGATTTGTGTCGGGACTATATCTCGTGGAAGGTATGAATAAATTCATCAAAATAAATGTTTTGAAAATATGTCAATCATTATTTGAATATGTTGGTAACCTGTTGTATAAAAGCGATGATGCCCTCGAAGCCGGTGTTTGGAGAATATACAGTATTGGCACGCTTTGCCAGCCCTTGACTTGGTCATGGGCCTAACAACCCCCATGCCAATATATCCTCCAAACACTGGCACTATGTAGGAAATGGGGTGCCATTTTGTAGGAAATAGGGTGCCATTTTGTAGGAAATAGGGTGCCATTTTGTAGGAAATAGGGTGCCATTTTGTAGGAAATAGGGTGCCATTTTGTAGGAAATGGGGTGCCATTTTGTAGGAAATAGGGTGCCATTTTGTAGGAAATAGGGTGCCATTTTGTAGGAAATAGGGTGCCATTTTGTAGGAAATAGGGTGCCATTTTGGATCTATGTCAGGCTTCAATAGAGTGGGGGCTACAAAGTGATACTCTTGAAGTAATTTTGATTTGCGGTCACCTGGGTGTTATTATGTCTCGCCCCATCCTGTTGTACTGCAGATCTGAAAGGGACTCTATTGATGTGCTGTCTTGTGAAAATGTTGATGCTTTTCTGGTTCTTTCTGAATATGCTCTATATTTAACAGTATGTTTCAATTACAAGGCAGTTGCTTTTTATACATTGTGTTGAAAATGCCTTGCTGCAGTAGCTGGATGAAGTGTTTATGCATTGTCGATGCGAAAGGAAACTGAGAAAATAAGTTGTTCAATCCCACTCGAGTGTAAATTACATATATTTATCTAAAATGATGTTGACAATTACAAGGTCAGATATGTATTGTGTGTGGCAGTGGCACCATACAGAACTGAACTAATAACCCTGTTGTGTCTTATTATTTAATGGCATCAATGTTCACATTTATAGGCCAGTCAGCTTCCATCACTCTTCTAGTTTGACCCTACATAATTGGTCCTTACTTTTATACAGCACAATAACAAAACTGGCACTATAACTACTGGATTATAAATCCCATATCATACAAACAAACACACACACACACACACATACAAACACACACGCACACGCACACACACACATACCAACACACACACACACACACTCACACGCACACATACACATACACACACACACACATTCTTTATTACTGAGTCATTAACCTGATGATGGGGCTGATGGTGGTACTGAGTTGTCATGGAGACACCTGGCCCTCATCCTCCCTACTGGCCACTCGTTCAGACAGGTGTGATTCAAATACCTGCAGGTGCACGTAGACTAGACAGCCAAGCCATCAATGTAGAGCGGTTTATCATACTCTCTCGTACACGTTTCTATGATTTTCCAGGTGTCCTCAGTTTCCCAGGTAACAAGCCTGTACTGTGGTTGACTCAAGAGGCTTCTCTAGAATGTGACGTTTTATGGACGGTTTTTCTCTCTGTGGTAAAATGTCAACTCCTTTTTCCTTGGGTCTTACCCAAGGTTTTCAAAAAACCTGGAAATGATCATTTCCAACATCAAATATGAAAGTAAAGATGCTTGTTTAGCAAGAAAGGGGATTTACAGAAAAACTAAAACTATTTTAAGTTGCTCAAACACTCATTTAGAAATAAGAGGCTCAAGCAGTAATCCGTGATGTATTTTGGGGTATTTATTTCTTCATATTAATGAGTTGGGAAAGCAAACAATGGCAATAGATAATAGTATTTTGTCTCCGTATTGTCTAAAATCCTAACATACATGTCAAATGGCTCAGAAAGACGCACACACACACGCGCACGCACACACATGCACGCACACACATGCACGGACGCACGCCCGCACGCACGCATGCGCAAACACACACACACACGCACACACATAGTCATGTACAACTTGTGAGGACACAGTCCCACTCAAAATCCTATTTTCCCTAACCCCTAACCCCTAACCTCTAACCCCTAACCCTTACCCTAACCTTACCCTAACCTGGTCCCCACAAGTATAGTTAAACATGTCCACACACACACCCTCACACACACATATACTACATGTTCTTCTAGCAATCCTTGCCGTTATTGTGCGGTAGTGATTGAAGTGTAGCAGTAGTGAGTGAATTCGGCATGACATACTAAAACTCCCAACAGCTGTCAGTCCTATCGTCTTTCTGCTGAGATGAGCTGTTTTCTCTGAACACTGTGTGGAATGGAACAGAATAGAATGGTGTTACTGCAGGAAGGACCAGGGTTGATTCTGACTGTAGGAGTGGAGCGCTCATACACGCACATAATGACACTCTCAAGTGTCATGCCTATGGAAACTGTTGTCGGGGGAACAGCACTGAGCTATTGCAGTATTCTTAACTCAAAGTCCTATATGTTGTTGTCATGTTGGGGGGAGAAAGCCTGTGTGTGTGTGTGTGTGTGTGTGTGTGTGTGTGTGTGTGTGTGTGTGTGTGTGTGTGTGTGTGTGTGTGTGTGTGTGTGTGTGTGTGTGTGTGTGTGTGTGTGTGTGTGTGTGTGTGTGTGTGTGTGTGTGTGTGTGTGTGTTTCTGTAAGTGTGCGTGTGCCTGTGTGTACATGCAACGTTATCCTCAGTGAGCCAATGAAGCCAGTGGGTTTTCTGAATGTCGGTCTGCTTCCTTAGAGAATGAAGACAGCAGCAGCAGTAATCATTTCCTTTAGTGGTAATCCCTGGGCCTTTAGACTGGCAGCCCAGACACTGTAGCGCTTCAAGTGAGGGAAGAACCTTAATTACAAAAAAAACAGGAAGCTATTTGATATGTATGTTGCTCCTCATTTGGCAGCTTTTGAGGCTTTTGTAATGAATATTGTCATTGGTGTTAGTTACATAATGGGAACATGACTCGGTGGTCTGTCTGTAATATTGTCATTGGTGTTAATGTCACGTCCTGACCTTAGTTCCTTTTGTATGTCTCTGTTTTAGTTTGGTCAGGGCGTGAATTGGGGTGGGCATTCTATGTTTTGTGTTCTATGTTCTATTTCTTTGTGTTTGACCTGGTATGGTTCCCAATTAAAGGCAGCTGGCAATCGTTGTCTCTGATTGAGAACCATACTTAGGCAGCCTGTTTTCCCACTATGGGTTGTGGGTAGTTATTTTCTGTTTGGTGTTTTTGTCGCACCTTACAGAACTGTTTGTTTGTCGGTTTGTTGTTTTTGTTCAGTATTCATCTTTATTCCTTTAACTCCCGGTGCTTACCGTGGTGGGCGTCGTACTGGTCAGGCAACGTGTTATACGGTGGAGGGTACGGTGTCTCCAGTACGCGTTCTTAGCACGGTGCGCTACATCCCAGCTCCCCGCATCTGCCGGGCTAGTGTGAGCATCCAGCCAGGGAGGATGGTGCCAGCCCTGCTCTCCAGACAGCCAGTCTCCTCGGGCCAGGATATCCTGCGTCGGCTCTGCGCACTGTGTCTCCCGTGTGTCTGCACAGCTCAGTAAGTGCCGGGCTAAAATCACCATCCAGCCAGGACGAGTTGTGCAGGCCCTTAGTTCGAGACCTCCAGTGCACCTCCACGGCCCGGTCTATCCTGTGCCTCCTCCGAGGACCAGGCTGTCTCTCCGTCTCCTCCCTCCAGGTTCTACCGCCTGTCCGGCGCTTCCAGAGTCTCCCTCCTGTCCGGAGCTGCCAGAGCCCCCTGTCAGTCAGGAGCTGACAGAGCCGCCCGTCAGTCAGGTGCTGCCAGAGCCGCCCGTCAGTCAGGTGCTGCCAGAGCCGCCCGTGAGTTGGGGAGGGCATTCTATGTTTTGTGTTCTATGTTTTCTATTTCTATGTGTTTGGCTGGTATGGTTCCCAATCAGAGGCAGCTGGCAATCGTTGTCTCTGATTGAGAACCATACTTAGGCAGCCTGTTTTCCCGCTATGGGTTGTGGGTAGTTATTTTCTGTTTAGTGTTTTTGTTGCACCTTGCAGAACTGTTTGTTTGTCCGTTTGTTGTTTTTGTTAGAGTATTCATCTTTATTAAAATTATTATGAATACATACCACGCTGCACTTTGGTCCTCCCGACGACAATCGTTACAGTTAGTTACATAATGGGAACATGACTCGGTGGTCTGTCTGTAATATTGTCATTGGTGTTAGTTACATAGTGGTCTGTAAGAGCAGTGGGAGCAGTCTTCCATTATACTGACTTCTAGTTTCATACAGGGATATTCCCCTGTAGCTAAATTCAAGGAGCAATAACCTTATCCCTAGAATTAACCATACACTCTAACCCTCAGCCTATCATATCCTAACCTTAACAACTTCTTCTAGGTTAGGAAATGTTGCTTCAGCAACAATGAGGCAATGCAATTCAAGCTAGGACACAATGTAGGTACTGCCAACCAATCAAAACACAGAATCATAGGTGATCATTAGCCACATTCTCATTTCTGTGTTAGGCCTTCATATCTCCTATTAGATATTTGTCAATTAGTAAAGTGTTACTTATAAATGTTCTCCTGACTCCGCGGTGTACATCTGGGGTCTCTCATTAAGATGACGTGTCACATAATTAATGCCTCTGCATGCCAAGTTAACACTCAATTAGTGACATCGCAGACGAAATGTGAGAAGTGGTGTTAATGGGATGGATGGGAATCACAAACACTTTGGTAGGAGTGAGGAAAGACAGTGAGGCTATCTGGTATCTTCTTGGTTTCTGGTGTTTTGCCTCATCTAAGGACAGTTTCATGCAGGCACCCTACACAGTGTGACATACTCTGCGTTCTATTTAAATCAACGTGTCAACTAATCATCAAGCCCCCAATGAACTGAATGAGGCGTGTTTGTCCAGGGCTGCAACTAAATTGTGTAATGTTGTGGGTACTGGAGAAACAGGGTTGGGAACCACTGCTTGTCTATCATTTGACAGAGTGTTATGGTAAACATATTAACTAGGCCTGTGTTTCTATGCTTATCCTCAAGTAGAAACATTGTTCTTTCCTGGAGAAGATTACTGCATTTTTTCCCGCCTGATATTCTGTTTGACAGTATGAGAGTGACTGTCTTGACAAGGACGAGGACACTTCAAGGATATGTCAAACCTTCCCCAGGTTGTCCTAAAGCGATAAGAAGCTGGCGACGACGGTGGATGGAGCTACTGCATCATTTATAGCTTGTAGAAATCCATTTGTGGTTTAAATGACTTTGATGTTAATTAGTTGTAGATTGGGCATCCAACAAAAGGTGCAGTCAGTAAGCACAATCTGTTCTGAGGTGTAACGGCTGTTGGTGAAAGAAGGTGAGGACCAAAGTGCAGCGTGGTACATGTTCATGTTATTTATTAAACTGAACACTAAATACAAAATTAACAAAGGGAATAACCGAAACAGTTCTGTCTGGTGCAGACACAAAAACAGAAAACAACTACCCACAAAAACCCAGTGGGGAAAAAGCTACCTAAGTATGGTTCTCAATCAGAGACAACGATAAACAGCTGCCTCTGATTGAGAACCACACCCGGCCAAACACACAGAAACACAAAACATAGAAAATGAACATAGAATGTGACACCCTGGCCTAACCAAAATAGAGGATAAGAGCCTCTCTATGGCCAGGGCGTGACATGAGGAGAGAAGCTGGCTGCAACTCAGACGTAAATAGCTCAAGCAGTGATGTTTTAAATGACATTTCATAGAAAAAACACATCCTTATACAGTGCATTCGAAAAGTATTCAACCTTATTCTAAAATGGATTCAATCATTTTTTTCCCCTCATCAATCTACACACAATACCCCATAATGATGAAAACATGTTTTTAGAAATGTTTGAAAAAATAAAATAAAATAATGAAATATCACATTTACATAATTATTCAGACCCTTTAAGTACTTTGTTGAAGTTCCTTTACCAGCGATTACAGCCTCGATTCTTCTTGGGTATGACGCTTCAAGCTTGGTACACCTGTATATGTGGAGATTCTCCCATTCTTCTCTGCATATCCTCTCAAGGTCTATCAGGTTGGATGGGGAGCATTGCTGTACAGCTATTTTCAGGTTTCTCCAGAGATGTTCAATTAGGTTCAAGTCCAGACTCTGGCTGGGCCACTCAAGGACATTCAGAGACTTGTCCCGAAGCCACTCATGCGTTGTCTTGGCTGTGTGCTTAGGGTTGTTGTTCTGTTTGAAGGTTAATATTCACTCAGTCTGAGGTCCTGAGCGTTCTGGAGCTCTGTCAGAGTGACAATCGGGCCCTTCTTTCACGATTGCTCAGTTTGGCTGGGCGGCCAGTACTAGGAAGAGTCTGGTGGTTCCAAACTTCTTCCATTTAAGAATGATGGTGACCACTGTGTTCTTGGGGACCTTCAATGCTGCAGACATGTTTTGGTACCCTTCCCCAGATCTGTGCCTCAACACAATCCTGTCTCGGAGCTCTACGGACAATTCCTTTGACCTCATAGCTTGTGGCACCTTATATAGCCAGGTGTGTGCCTTTCCAAATCATGTCCAATCAATTTAATTTACTACAGGTAGACTTCAATCAAGTTGTAGAAACATCTTAAGGATGCTCCTGAGCTCAATTTTGAGTTTCATAGCAAATGGTCTGAATACTTACGTAAATAAGGTTTTTCTGTTTTTTATTTGCGAAAATTTGTTTTTGTCTTGTCATTATGAGGTATTGTGTGTAGATTGATCAGGGAAAAATATAATTTAATCAATTTTAGTCTGTAACGTAACAACATGTGGAAAAAAGGTGTGAATACTTTTGGATGCACAGTATATCGAGATTTGGAAGGGGACCAACAAAAGACAATGTCATAAACTCAAGGGGTTTGTATCTGGCCGTGCTGTTGTTCCCTCTACTGGTGAACTTGGGAAGTGTGGACGTTGACAGGGAAAATAACATGTTTCCAGGCGATTAATGTGATTCTGCATTTAGTGTCCTCTCTCTCTCTCTCTCTCTCTCTCTCTCTCTCTCTCTCTCTCTCTCTCTCTCTCTCTCTCTCTCTCTCTCTCTCTCTCTCTCTCTCTCTCTCTCTCTCTCTCTCTCTCTCTCTCTCTCTCTCTCTCTCTCTCTCTCTCTCTCTCTCTCTCTCTCTCTCTCTCTCTCTCTCTGTCTCTCTCCCCAACCCTCCCTCTCTAACTATTTTTGTCTCACTCCCTCCCTCCTCTCTCTATCACCCACCCACTCTCCCTCCCTCTCTCTGTTTCTCTCCCCAACTCTCTCCTCTCTCTCTCTCTCTCTCTCTCTCTCTCTCTCTCTCTCTCTCTCTCTCTCTCTCTCTCACCCACCTCTCTCTCTCTCACACCCCAACACTCCCTCTCTCTGTCTCTTTCACCCACTCCCCCACTTTATCTCTCTCTCTCCCCAACTCTCCCACTCTCTCTCTCTGTCTCTCTCTCCAACTCTCCCACTCTCTCTCTCTGTCTCTCTCTGTCTCTCTCCCCAACTCTCCCACTCTCTCTCTCTGTCTCTCACTCCAACTCTCCCACTCTCTCTCTCTGTCTCTCTGTCTCTCTCTCCCCAACTCTCCCCTCTCTCTCTCTGTCTCTCTCTCCAACTCTCCCATTCTCTCTCTCTGTCTCTCTCGGTCTCTCTCCCCAACTCCCCCCCTCTCTCTCTCTCCCTCTCTCTCTCTCACACACACACACACACACAGTTATTTTAGTGGCACTAAAGGAGGCTTATGTGCAAGTTTAACGGAAGAACAAAACAGTGACTTGGGGCATATTTTCAACATAGCAAAGCTCTGGTTTATTTATGAAATGCCAATGTTACAGCCAGAGAAAGAATAACTGTAGCATGGGCCAGTAGAGAGATCCTGTAGTTTTTTTCTTCCCCATCCCCTTTCACTAAAGCTAGGCCTTTACAGTGTTGAGTAATTGCTTTCTAGTTTTACACAGGCGCTGCCCGTCGCCCGTCAAATGGCGCTGTAGGTGAATGGCTCTCCAGGCTATTTGAAGTTATAATTGCCGGCTTGATTTGTAGTCTTCCAGGGTCATCGTTCCAGCCAGTTGTACCATGACAGCACTACAGCCCCCAATAAAGAGAACAAGCAAAACACATTTCCCCCATCGCAAACTGATCAGCTTTTATCCAACCCTGCGGGAATGGGATTTACTAAGGGGAAGTAAATCAATTGCTTATTGTACCCATGTAGTGTACGTTTCATAGTGCGGGTTAGTGCAGGAAAAACTCGGTAGTTCTCTCGACCAAGCAGAAAGGTAATACGTTTCCAGTCAATTTTACTGCTTCGAAGGTAAACAAAATGATCCTATCTCTCGCTCAACTGACACTTTTCTGTCTGTGGAGCTGTAGTGAAGTGCTCATGTCTAAACTGCATTAGGACTTCTGCTGAAGGTCTTCTGAAGGTCATCTGTGGGTCTCCTTCTGAAGGGTGTGTTCGTCTCATTTGATTGTTGTTCCCACTGGCAAGGTTCTACATTAGCTGTTGACTGTATCTCTGGCCTGATCATAAACTCTCCATTCTTCCTTTGTAGCATCTATCTGTCCATCTTCCTCTTTTACCTCTCTCACTTTCTCTCCTCCTTCCTCTCCCTTCCACTCTCCAAATCTCTCTCTCATTCTGTGTCAGTCTCTCTCTCTCTCTAAATCCCTCTCTCCTTCCTCTCCTCTCCTCAACCATTTAACTAGGCAAGTCAGTTAAGAACAAATTCTTATTTTCAATGGCAGCCTAGGAACAGTGGGTTAACTGCCTGTTCAGGGGCAGAACGACAGATTTGTACCTTGTCAGCTGGTGGGTTTGAACTTGCAACCTTCCGGTTACTAGTCCAACGCTCTAACCACTAGGCTACCACTAGGCCACTAGGCTACCCTGCCGCCCCAAAGTCCTCCGTGTGACAAGCCGCCCACTTCAAAAAGTCTCCCTCCCGGCCGCTACAACAGCCTCGACCAGCCAATTACCTACAGTCGCTGGTCTGACAATACCGCCCACTGCGCCATCGGTGTTACGAGAGATGAGAAATGAACAAAGTCCATAGTTGGTGTGGATTCATTATAGCTGGCCTGGTCGCTGGAGCTGTCCACGGTACCACCGTGGAGAGGGTCGAGGGGAGCGAGAGCGGGGGGTTGTCTTAACGCTGATGAAGCTGTCAGGGTGTCAGGCACGGCTGTGGGCCCTCTCACACCCCCTGCTGCGCCCAAGCCTGTGTGACTGACTGTTGGGTGCTGGGAGCAGCGGGCACAGCAGCACGCCTCATCACACGGGTCACCGGTCATGGCTGTCTGTAACGGTAACGACAAGGAGCACCGCGTCACCGCACCGTCGACCCTCCAGACCTTCAGATTTATCACGCTGCTCTGAATAACAGGCCAAATTAGCCAATGCAAATAGGAAGGGGAGGGGAAGGAACAGATCAACAGCTGGGGGAGACTGTACAACAGTAATCACTGACTGCAGTGGCATGTAAAACTCTGTCACACGCAGCTGGACTGTATGGAAACAGTAGAGGAAGAGGAGGGATCCTTCAGGCTCGACTACGGTTCAAAGGCCTGCAGAGCTCAGACACAACATTAGGTATATGCTGTTAAAGACATAAGTGGGCCAATGTTTATATGACATTTCTTTTAGCCCCAATGAGTGTTCCCATAGTCTGTCTGTCTTCCTGCTTTATCAGGGCAGAGGATGTCTTGTGGGTTGTACCACTTATAGCCTGTTGACCTTTACAATCTTACATTAACTACATCTGTATTACCTTCCGGCCCATTCCGCAGCGTAAGCCCTTGTTTCTGTGTATTTAACGCAATAATGGCTATCGACAAGATCGTTTGACACAAGTGGGCGCCTCAACGGGCAGAAAGGTTTAGTCCACCTATAGGAGACAATTGGTCAGTGTTACCGGGTAGAAGATTACCGCAGCGCCACATAGCCCTTTAATCCTACAGCTGGCCTCGTCATTAATCTGATGTTTAAATGGCCCACTCTTAACATCTGCCCAGCCCAGGTCACTCTGTTATGGGCTCACATGGCTCCCAGTTCTATTATGGAATTTCAGCATTAAAAGGGCCAAGGCAAGTCAAAAGGCCTAGGGTGAGAGGTTCATGCAAAGTTATGGAGAAAGGGTTAAACCCCCAGATTAAATGTTCAACTGAATGATTGCAATATCTGTGTTATCACCTTGCTAGCCCAGCCAGTGGTTATATAACAGAGCTACAGTGTTGCTGCATGGTTGTGTGTTGAGACCTGGAGAGCTGGAGGACTGAGTGTACTAAGCTGTCAGACAGAGAGAGTAGTGGCTGTGCACCGTGCAGCGGTTCCTCGCAGCTTGGCACGTGGCATCGCTGCTCCCACGGGGCCTGCCGAGATGTAGAGCACCACGGTGGTACTGACTAGCTGGCACCGCCCCTGGTGCTGCGTCTGCTCTACTCTACCCACTGACCTGTTTGAAAAGCTGTAGCTGCTTGGCACTGCCCATCTCTGGAGATGAACTGTGGGCATGTACACTGGCATAGAGGCTGAGGCTGAAATTACACCCTATTGCCTATATAGTGCACTATTTTTTACCTTCACACGTAGGGTCAAAAGTATCCTATATAGTGTGCTCAATAGGCAATAGAGTGTTATTTCGGATGGACCCGTAGACTGGCAGAGAGAGAGAGGGTTATAGCCCTGCTCGAAGGGAGGCGGACCGCAGGCACAGGCGCACAACCACAATGCATCCTGGGAGTGACTGACAGTGACCTGACCAGACAGGACAGAGGCTTACAGAGGCTTATCATCTCAGCCTCATATCTGCCCCGTTGATGCCAGTTGACCCAGATCACATGACCCATGTCATGCCTCATGTTTGAACCCGTGGTACTGCAGACTACAAGGTCGGGGACCGTTTAGAGCATCGCAGTGACATGCTGGAACATATTTGATTCTGAGTTGGGACATATATAGCGTGTATGTGAAAACTACTCAGTGAGTGGACAATAGGTGGAGATGACTGATAGATGTGGGTCGAGGGGCTACACTCTAGCAGGACTTTGAAAGGACTACCGTAGAAGCGAGAGGTCTCTGACAGAACTCAGACGAGGCACCGCCCCGCTGCATGTCAGCACTTTGAATTTTATTGATGTTACGAAACATTTCAATTTGAGAACGTTTCATCATTGAGCATGGTTATATTCCAGGGGAGGCTGCTGATGGGAGGATGGCTCATAATGATTGTCGTAACGGAGCAAATGAAATGACATCAAACACATGGAAACCATGTGTCTGATATCATTCCACTGATTCTGCTCCAGTTGTTACCACGAGCCCGTCCTCCCCAAATAAGGTGCCACCAACCTTCATGTTCTTGTTTATGGAAAAACACATTTTTGTTTGGTGTAAGAGTTCTATGTTGAATTATTACGGTACTTGCAGTATGTGTATTCTAAAGAGTTTTGAGCGTTCTATTCCACAAATACAGCCTTGGATCATTTTAGCTACAAGTTAACAGTAACAATAGCCAAACGTGTCAGTGCTAAAAATCAAAGCCACCATGTTAACAACATGCTTGATTAAACAATGGCAAAATGGAAACCACGAGATGTGTCCAGAAGACAAACAAAGCTAGACGGTGCTTAAACATCGCTATGGCAGTCTTCCCAGCCTCAGACAATAAAGCTTGTGTTCCAAATGGCCCCCTATTCCCTTTTCCTAAATATATTGTTGCTCAGGACTCTAGTGGAGGAATCCAAGCGTTCAAGGTGGCAGAGTTGTGATACAGTCAGTCTCATGAGATGTGCCTGTAGACCGAGAATGAACACACACACACAATCACTAGCACTTTACTGTCTGCTGTCAGTTGAGTGATCTAAACAGGGACATTCATATTTGTCCTTGGGACAAAACACTCTGTACCAAGAGCAAACCATTTCATTTTATTCCCCAATTGGAAAAACATTCAATCTCCTAATTAAAGATTATATCAGAAACAATTTTTTGTGTGGGGAAAAAATACCCACTAAATTAACTTCAAAGGGTAGTTTTACAAGTGGAACAGGGAATGAAATCACTCAGTACTTTGGGTAATAACTAAATAGAAGGGAAAAGTTTTTTTCAATATCCTTTGCATCAGGCAGGCCCTCTCAAAGGACAGCAGTGCTGTGTCGATACAGCACTGTCTATTCTGCATGTCTGTTTATCACTGCACACACCCTCCCCTCGATATTATGGAAACAATGCACAATTAAAACAGTCGTGATTCATTACTGCTCAGACTGGGTTTACACATCTGCTTAATTGCAACTTTGGAAATAATTCCTCACTTCTGTTTGGATATCAAAGCTGCAGCTGAAGACCGTGCAGTAGCAGGGGAAGTGGTTGGTAGACTATCTTCTTCTGTCCTATGATTCCAACCCAGAGAGAGAGAGACAATGTTCCTCAGTATTGTATGAGCATCTATGTGGTAGAAGGACATTCTCTCACACCCCTCCTAGGCTTTGCCTCAGTCATTTCCCTGACATGAGCCAAGAGGCCTCTCATGGTAGTGATGATGACGGCAGCCATCTTGGATGTTAATATGCCCAAAGAAGCTGGAAGGTGTTGCTTCTCTCCAAAGGCAACAGGTAGAGTTGGGTCCTCAGCGCCCATTCACACTGATGTATACATAGTCATAGCCACTGTCAATTTCTCTGTTTATATTCATTTGAAGCTGCACCAAAGCTCTGCTCAAAATAACAGGGAATTTATGACAGCCCTGCGCTCAAGATTAATCCATTTTTTAATTACAGAGAAGTACATAGGTATTGCCTGTCAAGCTTCCAGATTTAAGGTTTAGCCAAATGTCGGCGTTCATTTTAGCATAGCTGCTGAGAGAGCAGTATATGGAGGGGAAACTGGCTGAATCAATAAAACATTTTCCCTCCCTTCCTCCCACTCTCCTCCTCTTCATAGAAATCACCTGCATCATTTCTACAATGCAGAGACCAAGACACCAGACCACGGAGAGGATAAATGAGCATGCTCTCACGTCATGTCAGGGGCTAAACTATGGGTTCATTACAATCACCAGGAACAGATAAAGACAAAAGACAGAGGCAGGAAGCAGGGAGCAGGAAGTTAGCTCTATACAGTGGGGCAAAAAAGTATTTAGTCAGCCACCATTTGTGGATGTTCTCCCACTTAAAAAGATGAGAGAGGCCTGTAATTTTCATCATAGGTACACTTCAACTATGACAGACAAAATGAGGAAAAAAAATCCAGAAAATCACATTGTAGGATTTTTAATAAATGTATTTGCACCAGGCTGGGAAGTCTGAATCTGCAATAGGTAAGCAGCTTGGTTTGAAGAAATCAACTGTGGGAGCAATTATTAGGAAATGGAAGACATACAAGACCACTGATAATCTCCCTCAATCTGGGGCTCCACGCAAGATCTCACCCTGTGGGGTCAAAATGATCACAAGAACGGTGAGCAAAAATCCCAGAACCACACGGGGGAACCTAGTGAATTACCTGCAGAGAGCTGGGACCAAAGTAACAAAGCCTACCATCAGTAACACACTACGCAACCAGGGACTCAAATCCTGCAGTGTCAGACGTGTCCCCCTGCTTAAGCCAGCACATATCCAGGCCCGTCTGAAGTTTGCTAGAGAGCATTTGGATGATCCAGAAGAAGATTGGGAGAATGTCATATGGTCAGATGAAACCAAAATATAACTTTGTCGTGTTTGGAGGACAAAGAATGCTGAGTTGCATCCAAAGAACACCATACCTACTGTGAAGCATGGGGGTGGATACATCATGCTTTGGGGCTGTTTTTCTGCAAAGGGACCAGGACGACTGATCCGTGTAAAGGAAAGAATGAATGGGGCCATGTATCTTGAGATTTTGAGTGAAAACCTTCCATCAGCAAGGGCATTGAAGATGAAACGTGGCTGGGTCTTTCAGCATGACAATGATCCCAAACACACTGCCCGGGCAACGAAGGGGTGGCTTCGTAAGAAGCATTTCAAGGTCCTGGAGTGGCCTAGCCAGTCTCCAGATCTCAACCCCATAGAAAATCTTTGGAGGGAGTTGAAAGTCCGTGTTGCCCAGCAACAGCCCCTAGACATCACTACTCTAGAGAAGATCTGCATGGAGAAATGGGCCAAAATACCAGTGTGTGAAAACCTTGTGAAGACTTACAGAAAACGTTTGACCTCTGTCATTGCCAACAAAGGGTATATAACAAAGTATTGAGATAAACTTTTGTTATTGACCAAATACTTATTTTCCACCATAATTTGCAAATAAATTCATTAAAAATCCTACAATGTGATTTTCTGGATTTTTTTTCTCATTTTGTCTGTCATAGTTGAAGTGTACCTATGATGAAAATTACAGGCCTCTCTCATATTTTTAAGTGGGAGAACTTGCACAATTAATTGGTGGCTGACTAAATACTTTTTTGCCCCACTGTACATAATACTTTTCACGAGTCACGACTACGTCTGTCCTCTGAGTCTATTTTAACAACAGAAGAGGCACTCTAAAGACGGCCTATTAGAATGCTTAAAGGCTGTGACAGTTGGGATGAGGAATGAAGAAAAGTAGGATAGTGTAATGATAATTTAAAGCAGCTAAATCATGCCTGGTCAGTTAATTAAGACTCAGCTAGACTAGGCTTGCATTGGTTCCACAGCAAGCTGCCTGGTGAGAGGGAACAAATGGATTTATGTGTGTGTACGTGCATGTGTGTATGTGTGTGTGTTTATGAAGGAGCTAAATCTCCTGTACATGCTAAGAAAGAAAGGTGCTATCTAAAACCTAAAAGGATTCTCAGCTGTTCCCATAGGAGAAACCTTTGAAGAACCCCTTTTGTTTCCAGATTTAACCTTATGGTTCCAGATAGAACTGTTTTGGTTCCAAGTAGAACCCTTTTTGTGTTCTACCTGGAACCCAAAATAGTTTTACCTGAACCAAAACGGTTCTCATATGGGAACAGTGGCAGAACCCTTTTGGAACCCTTTTTTTCCCCAAGAGTGTAGACTAGTCCTCCCTTCCTTTTCTCCCTCCATCCCTCCCTATTTCTCTCCTTCCTTCTCTCTGACATTGAGTTCTTTCACCACCATGATATGTTTTCCTTTGTACCAACATACGGAGTTATAGTTGGTTGGTGATTTTGGATGAACTAGCCCTTTAAGAATGGCAGGTCTGAAATATAGTTATTAGCATGTGAATATGTTTGGTATATTAAACAATGTAAGCAAGTACATATCTAATATGATAAATGAACTACCGTTTTCATGACATACAGTGGTGCCCAAGTTAACCTCGGCTGCCTTGTCATTTTGGTCCAAGCTGTCTTCAGTCACATCGGACAAAAACAGTGCACAATGTTATGACAACTGCCATAACGATTAGATATTGGCTCATGGCTTCATGACCCAACTGCCAAGTCACATTTAAATATCCCAAGATGTTGATGACTAAAGCTCCTTCACTATCAGAGCCCAGCAGAGAGATTCAGTTCATTTCACAATGTTCCTGAACAGACAGACAGACAGACAGACAGACAGACAGACAGACAGACAGACATCCACAGTAGCTTATTAAATCAGCTCCATATCCGTTGACCATACACTGTCGAATTGGATTACGTTCCCTGTTTGTTGAGCTTGTTATTTTGTTAAAGAGGTATTTATACAACCCTAAATCAACAGATAATGTGCTTGTTAGACATGAATATGGAGGGAGCTAGGTAAGCATGCCTTGATTGAAATGATTGGATAGAGCTGACGAGCTGAATGGTCATGAATGAAACGCTAATCAGTAAAAGGGAAATGTCAGATGGATACTTTCACGCACGTTAGGTACCCCCCTCGCTACCGTCTGCCTCGCCTGCCCAAATAATGCCCCCATCCATGGGTGCTGTTTAAGCGTCAGGGGGTTACTGTTTGTGTGTGTGTGATGCGCTAACATATTCTTGAGGAGCACGAACACGTAGGTAATGATGTGTGGCCAAGAACGGGTCGCTATTTTAATTAGAGAGGCTTGCATGCATTATTCACCATTTCCTCAAAGGAGCTGTGTTGTGTTCAGGGGGGGAAATACTGTGCTGCTTGATGAGGCGTACTGCGAGGGAGATAACTACAATCACACTGAAAACACACCTGAAGCTGTGTTGGATTTCATTTGCTTTGAGCTTCACGGATACCAGGAGGAGCCATGACTATTTTGGGGGGACAGGGGAGGGAGGTAGGAGCCATAACTTTGGTGGGGGGATGGGGGAGGGAGGTAGGAGCCATGACTATGGTGGGGGGACAGGGGAGGAAGGTAGGAGCCATGACTATGGTGGGGGGGACAGGGGAGGGGGAGGACATGGTGGGGGGGGGAGGAAGGTAGGAGCCATGACTATGGTGGGGGGACAGGGGAGGGAGGTAGGAGCCATGACTATGGTGGGGGGACAGGGGAGGAAGGGAGGTAGGAGCCATGACTATGGTGGGGGGACGGGGGGGGAGGGAGGTAGCAATGAGCCATGACTATGGTGGGGGGACGGGGAGGAAGGGAGGTTGGAGCCATGACTATGGTGGGGGACAGGGGAGAAGGGGGAGGAAGGGAGGTAGGAGCCATGACTATGGTGGGGGACGGGGAGGAAGGAGGTAGGAGCCATGACTATGGTGGGGGGACGGGGGGAGGAAGGGAGGAGGAGCCATGACTCTATGGTGGGGGACGGGGAGGAAGGGAGGTAGGAGCCATGACTATGGTGGGGGACGGGGGAGGAAGGAGGTAGGAGCCATGACTATGGTGGGGGGAGAGGGGAGGAAGGGAGGTAGGAGCCATGACTATGGTGGGGGACGGGGGAGGAAGGTAGGAGCCATGACTATGGTGGGGGGATGGGGGAGGAAGGGAGGTAGGAGCCATGACTATGGTGGGGGGACAGGGGAGGAGGAGGTAGGAGCCATGACTATGGTGGGGGGACGGGGGGAGGAAGGGAGGTAGGAGCCATGACTATGGTGGGGGGGGACAGGGAGGGAGGTAGGGGACTATGGTGGGGGACGGGGAGGAAGGGAGGAGCCATGACTATGGTGGGGGGACAGGGGAGGAAGGTAGGAGCCATGACTATGGTGGGGGGACAGGGGAGGAAGGTAGGAGCCATGACTATGGTGGGGGGACGGGGGAGGGAGGTAGGAGCCATGACTATGGTGGGGGGATGGGGAGGAAGGTAGGAGCCATGACTCTGGTGGGGGACGGGGGGAGGAAGGGAGGAGCCATGACTATGGTGGGGGGACAGGGGAGGAAGGTAGGAGCCATGACTCTGGCGGGGGGACAGGGGAGGGAGGTAGAGGGAGCCATGACTATGGTGGGGGACTCTGGTGGGGGGAGGAAGGAGGAGCCATGACTCTGGTGGGGGGACGGGGAGGAAGGGAGGAGCCATGACTATGGTGGGGGGACGGGGGAGGAAGGGAGGAGCCATGACTCTGGTGGGGGACGGGGAGGAAGGGAGGTTGGAGCCATGACTATGGTGGGGGGACGGGGGGAAGAAGGAGCCATGACTCTGGTGGGGGGTGGGGAGGAAGGGAGGAGCCATGACTATGGTGGGGGGGGGGGGGAGGAGCCATGACTCTGGTGGGGGGACGGGGGGGGGGGAGGTAGGAGCCATGACTTTGGTGGGGGATGACTCTGGTGGGGGGAGGAAGGAGGTAGGAGCCATGACTATGGTGGGGGATGGGGGAGGAAGGGAGGTAGGAGCCATGACTATGGTGGGGGACGGGCGGTGGATGGGGGAGGAAGGGAGGTAGGAGCCATGACTATGGTGGGGGGACGGGGGGAGGAAGGAAGGAGCCATGACTATGGGACGGGGGGAGGGAGGTAGGAGCCATGACTATGGTGGGGGACGGGGAGGGAGGTAGGAGCCATGATGGGGGAGGAAGGGGGGAGTTAGGAGCCATGACTATGGTGGGGGATAGGAGGGGGGGGGACGGGGGGAGGTAGGAGCCATGACTTTGGTGGGGGACATGACTATGGTGGGGGGACGGGAGGAGGGAGGTAGGAGCCATGACTATGGTGGGGGTGGGAGGGAGGTAGGAGCCATGACTATGGTGGGGGATGGGGGAGGAAGGTAGGAGCCATGACTATGGTGGGTGGATATGGGGAGGACAGGGGAGTTAGGAGCCATGACTATGGTGGGGGATGGGGGAGGAAGGGAGGTAGGAGCAATGACTATGGTGGGGGGGGATGGGGGAGGGAGGTGGGGGACTAAGGTGGGGGAGGAGGAGCCATGACTATGGTGGGGGGACAGGGGAGGAAGGGAGGTAGGAGCCATGACTATGGTGGGGGGATGGGGGAGGGAGGTCAGGAGCCATGACTTTGGTTGGGGGACGGGGGAGGAGGGAGGTAGGAGCCATGACTATGGTGGGGGGATGGGGGAGGAAGGGAGGTAGGAGCCATGACTATGGTGGGGGATGGGGAGGAAGGGAGGTAGGAGCCATGACTATGGTGGGGGGACAGGGGAGGAAGGGAGGTAGGAGCCATGACTATGGTGGGGGACAGGGGAGGAAGGAGGTAGGAGCCATGACTATGGTGGGGGATGGGGAGGAAGGGAGGTAGGAGCCATGACTATGGTGGGGGATGAGGGGAGGACTTTGGTGGGGGGATGGGGGAGGGAGGTAGGAGCCATGACTATGGTGGGGGATGGGGGAGGAACTATGGTGGGGGGAGGTAGGAGCCATGACTATGGTGGGGGGATGGGGAGGAAGGGAGGTAGGAGCCATGACTATGGTGGGGGGATGGGGGAGGAAGGGAGGTAGGAGCCATGACTATGGTGGGGGGACGGGGGGAGGAAGGGAGGTAGGAGCCATGACTATGGTGGGGGGCGGGGGGAGGAAGAGGTAGGAGCAATGACTATGGTGGGGGACGGGGGAGGAAGGGAGGTAGGAGCCATGACTATGGTGGGGGGGGGGGAGCCATGACTATGGTGGGGGATGGGGGGGAGGTAGGAGCCATGACTATGGTGGGGGATGAGGGAGGAAGGGAGGTAGGAGCCATGACTATGGTGGGGGACAGGGGAGGAGGGAGGTAGGAGCCATGACTTGGTGGGGGATGAGGGAGGAAGGGAGGTAGGAGCCATGACTATGGTGGGGGGACGGGGGGAGGAGAGGTAGGAGCCATGACTATGGTGGGGGGATGGGGAGGAAGGGAGGTAGGAGCCATGACTATGGTGGGGGGATGGGGGAGGAAGGAGGTAGGAGCCATGACTATGGTGGGGGTGGGGGGAGGGGGGATGAAGGGAGGTAGGAGCCATGACTATGGTGGGGGATGGGGAGGAAGGGAGGTGGGGAGGAAGGGAGCCATGACTATGGTGGGGGACGGGGGAGGAAGGAAGGGAGGTAGGAGCCATGACTATGGTGGGGGGATGGGGAGGAAGGGAGGTAGGAGCCATGACTATGGTGGGGGGGGGATGAGCCATGACTATGGTGGGGGAAGGGAGGTAGGAGCCATGACTATGGTGGGGGACGGGGGAGGAAGGAGGTAGGAGCCATGACTATGGTGGGGGGACGGGGGAGGGAGGTAGGGGATGGTGGGGGATGGGGAGGAAGGGAGGTAGGAGCCATGACTATGGTGGGGGACGGGGGAGGAAGGGTAGGAGCCATGACTATGGTGGGGGATGGGGAGGAAGGTAGGAGCCATGACTATGGTGGGGGATGGGGAGAGCCATGAAGGGAGGTAGGAGCCATGACTATGGTGGGGGGGGACGGGGAGGAAGGAGGTAGGAGCCATGACTATGGTGGGGGGATGGGGAGGAAGGGAGGTAGGAGCCATGACTATGGTGGGGGACGGGGAGGGGGGAGCCATGACTATGGTGGGGGATGGGGGAGGAAGGGAGGTAGGAGCCATGACTATGGTGGGGACTATGGTGGGGGGAGGGGAGGAGGTAGGAGCCATGACTATGGTGGGGGATGTGGGGAGGAAGGGAGGTAGGAGCCATGACTATGGTGGGGGATGGGGAGGAAGGGAGGTAGGAGCCATGACTATGGTGGGGGATGGGGAGGAAGGGAGGTAGGAGCCATGACTATGGTGGGGGATGGGGGAGGAAGGGAGGTAGGAGCCATGACTTTGGTGGGGGGATGGGGAGGAGGGAGGTAGGAGCCATGACTTTGGTGGGGGATGGGGAGGAAGGGAGGTAGGAGCCATGACTATGGTGGGGGGATGGGGGGAAGGGAGGTAGGAGCCATGACTTTGGTGGGGGATGAGGGAGGAAGGGAGGTAGGAGCCATGACTATGGTGGGGGATGGGGAGGAAGGGAGGTAGGAGCCATGAGCCATGACTATGGTGGGGGGAGGGGGAGGAAGGGAGGTAGGAGCCATGACTATGGTGGGGGGATGGGGAGGAAGGGAGGTAGGAGCCATGACTTTGGTGGGGGGATGAGGGAGGAAGGGAGGTAGGAGCCATGACTATGGTGGGGGGATGGGGGAGGAAGGGAGGTAGGAGCCATGACTATGGTGGGGGGATGGGGGAGGAAGGGAGGTAGGAGCCATGACTATGGTGGGGGAAGGGGGGAGGAAGGTAGGAGCCATGACTATGGTGGGGGATGGGGAGGAAGGGAGGTAGGAGCCATGACTGTGGTGGGGGACGGGGGGAGGGAGGGAGGTAGGAGCCATGACTTTGGTGGGGGGACGGGGGTGGGAGGGAGGTTGGAGCCATGACTATGGTGGGGGATGGGGGAGGGAGAGAGGTAGGAGCCATGACTATGGTGGGGGATGGGGGAGGAAGGTAGGAGACATGACTATGGTGGGCGGGTGGGGGGAGGAGGCAGGAGGTGTGGAGGGGGGCTGGTGTTTTTAGATAATGTTTGTGTCATAGGCAGCTGGGTGTCAGTAATGAGCAGGTGACGATGCAGCCTGAAAGAGAGGTGGCAGAGGAGAGGATCAGATGTATATTGTAGATAGACTACAGAGTGATTGGAGAATATGCATAGCGGAGGCCCTTTCTCCACTGAGAGATGTGTATCATTCCTTTGTCAATAAGAGAATCACTCACTTCCATTTGAAAGACTATTATTTGCTGGTGTAAGTGAGGGCAATCATACTCTTGAGAGAGCTGGTGTGGGTGCAGACTTGTTCTCAGAGACATACAGTGCCTTCAGAAAGTATTTATACCTCTTGCCTTTTTCCACATTAACAATGTTTTTTTTCACAGTGATACAACCGCTTTGGGACATACTATATATACAAAAGTATGTGGATACCCCTTCAAATGAGTGGATTCAGCTATTTCAGCCACACCATTGCTGACAGGTGTATAACATCGAGCACCAGAGCCATGCAATCTCCAAAGACATTCGCTTTGGCAGTAGAATGGCCTTACTGAAGAGCTCAGTGAGCACTCAAGCCTCAGATCACCATGTGCAGTGGTTGGTGTAAAGCACACCGCCATTGGACTCTGGAGCAGTGGACACGTGTTCTCTGGAGTGATGAATCACGCTTCATCATCTGGCAGTCTGATGGACGAATCTGGGTTTGCCGGATGCCAGCAGAACGCTACCTGCACCAATGCATGGTGCAAACTGTAAAGTCTGGAAGAGGAGGAATAATGGTCTGGGGCTGTTTTTCATGGTTCGGGCTAGGCCCCTTAGTTCCAATGAAGGGAAATCTTAACACTTCAGCATGTGTGACATTCTAGATGATTCTGTGCTTCTAACTTTGTGGCAACAGTTTGGGGAAGACCCTTTCCTGTTTCAGCATGACAAAACCCCTGTGCAAAAAGCGAGGTCCATACAGAAATGCTTTGTCTCACCCAACTACACACAATAACCCATATTGACAAAGTGAAAACATGTTTTTAGAAATGTTTGCACATTTGTTGAAAATTAAATATCACATTTACATAAATGTTGAGTCAATACTTTGCAAAAAACACCTTTGGCGGCGATTACAGCTTTGAGTTGTCTTGGGTATGTCTGGATCACCTTTGAGTTGTCTTGGGTATGTCTGGATCACCTTTGAGTTGTCTTGGGTATGTCTGGATCACCTTTGAGTTGTCTTGGGTATGTCTGGATTAGATTTGAGTTGTCTTGGGTATGTCTGGATCACCTTTGAGTTGTCTTGGGTATGTCTGGATCACGTTTGAGTTGTCTTGGGTATGTCTGGATCAGCTTTGAGTTGTCTTGGGTATGTCTGGATCAGGTTAGAGTTGTCTTGGGTATGTCTGGATCACCTTTGAGTTGTCTTGGGTATGTCTGGATCACGTTTGAGTTGTCTTGGGTATGTCTGGATCAGCTTTGAGTTGTCTTGGGTATGTCTGGATCAGCTTTGAGTTGTCTTGGGTATGTCTGGATCAGCTTTGAGCTGTCTTGGGTATGTCTGGATCAGCTTGGAGTTGTCTTGGGTATGTCTGTATCAGCTTGGAGTTGTCTTGGGTATGTCTGGATCAGCTTTGAGTTGTCTTGGGTATGTCTGGATCAGGTTAGAGTTGTCTTGGGTATGTCTGGATCACATTTGAGTTGTCTTGGTTATGTCTGGATAACCTTTGAGTTGTCTTGGGTATGTCTGTATCAGCTTGGAGTTGTCTTGGGTATGTCTGTATCAGCTTTGTGTTGTCTTGGGTATGTCTGTATCAGCTTTGAGTTGTCTTGGGTATGTCTGGATCAGCTTTAAGTTGTCTTGGGTATGTCTGTATCAGCTTTAAGTTGTCTTGGGTATGTCTGTATCAGCTTTGAGTTGTCTTGAGTATGTCTGTATCAGCATTAAGTTGTCTTGGGTATGTCTGGATCAGCTTTAAGTTGTCTTGGGTATGTCTGTATCAGCTTTGCTTGTCTGGATTTGGGGATTTTCTCCCATTCTTCCTTGCAGATTTTCTCAAATCTCTGTTCAGTTAGATGGGGAGCGGCAGTGAACAGCAATCTTCAAGTCTTTGGCTGGACCACTCAAGGACTTTTACATTCTTGTTCTGAAGCCAATCCAGCATTGCTTTGGCGGTATGCTTGGACTAATTGTTCATTTGTCACATAAATCTTCACCCCATTCTATGGCCGTTTGCTTTCTGACGCAGGTTCTCATTAAGTTAAGGATTTGCCTGTATTTGGCTCCATTCATTGTTCCCTCGATCCTTACCAGTCTACCAGTCCCTGCTGCTGAAAAGCATCCCCATATCATGATGCTGCCACCAACATGTGTCAAGGTAGGGTTGTTGTTAGACAGGTGATGAGCTGTGCTTGGTTTACTACAGACATAGCGCTTTGCATTCAGGCCGAAGATTTCATTTGATCAAATCAGACCCCATTTGCCTTATGATCTCAGAGTCTTTCACGTGCATTTTTACAAAATCCAGGCGTGCTGTAATGTGCCTTTTTCTCAAGAGTTGCTTCCGTCTGGCCACTGTACCATAAAGCCCAGATTTGTGAAGTGCTGTAGAGACTGTTGTCTCTCTGACAGGTTCTCCCATTTCAGCCAATGAACTCTGTAGTTCTGTCAGAGTGATAATTTGGGTTCTTGGTTACCTCCCTGACCAAGGTCCTTCTTGCTCAGTTTGGTCTGGGTAGTTCCATATGTTTTCAATTTCCCAATGATGGAGACCACTATGCTCTTGGAAACTTTCAACACTCTAGAAATTGTTTTATACCCTTCCCCAGATATCTGCCTCATCACAATTATATCTCTGAGATCTAGGGACAGTTCCTTGGACTTCATCAAATTAAATCAAATTATATTGGTCACATACACATGGTTAGCAGATGCTAATGCGAGTGTAGTGAAATGCTTGTGCTTCATGTTCTGACAGTGCAGTAATATCTAACAAGTAGTCTGATAAGTTCACAACGACTACCTTATACACACAATGTAAGGGGATGGTTTAAGAATATGTACATATAAATATATGGATAGCCGTGCGGCATAGGCAAGATGCAATAGATGGTATAAAATACAGTATATACATATGAGATGAGTAATGTAGGATATGTAAACATTATTAAAGTGGGATTATTTAAAGTGACTAGTGATACCATTACTAAATCTATTTATTAAAATGGCCAGTGATTTGAGTCTGTATGTTGGCAGCAGCCTCTCTATGTTAGTGATGGCTGTTTAACTGTTGCGCCTTCTTTACCATGCTGTCTGTGTGGGTGGACCATTTCAGTTTGTCTGTGATGTGTACGGCGAGGAACTTAAACATTCCACCTTCTCCACTACTTCCCCGTCGATGTGGATAGGGGGGTGGTCCCTTGTTTTGTTGACAAACTTGATGATTGAGTTGGAGGCGTGCATGGCCACGCAGTCATGGTTGAATAGGGAGTACAGGAGAAGGCTGAGAACTCACCCCTGTTGGGCCTGGGGGCGGCCCATCAGAAAGTCCAGGACCCAGTTGCACAGGGCGGGTTCGAGACCCAGGGTCTCAAGCTTAATGATGAGTTTAGAGGGTATTATGGTGTTGAATGCTGAGCTGTAGTCAATTAACAGCATTCTTACATAGGCATTCCTCTAGTCCAGATAGGATAGGGAAGTGTGCAGTGTGATGGCGATTGCATGGTCTGTAGACCTATTGGGACGGTAGGCAAATCGGAGTGGGTCTCGGGTGTCAGGTAGGGTGGAGGTGATATGATCCTTGACTCATCTCTTAAAGCACTTCATGATGACTGAAGTGAGTGCTACGGGACGATAGTCATTTAGCTCAGTTACCTTGCTTTCTTGGGAACAGGAACAATGGTGGCCATCTTGAAGCATGTGGGGATAGCAGACTGGGACAGTTTCTGCTCTGGTATAGTTTCTGCTCTGACTGTCAACTCTGGGACCTTATTTAATAATGTCCAAACAATTGAATTGGCCACAGGTGGACTCCACTCAAGTTGTACTGACATCTCAAGGATGATCAAAGGGAATTGGATTCATCTGAGCTCAATTTGGAGTGTCATAGCAAAGGGGTGTGAATACTTACGTAAATGACATATTTCTGTATTTCATTTTCAATAAATTTGCAAACATTTAAAAAAAAAAGATGTTTGCAATTTCTCATGATGGGGTATTGTGTGTAGATAGGTGAGATGTTGATTTATTTAATCCATTTTGAATGCAGGCTTTAACACAACAAAATGTGGAATTAGTCAAGGGGTATGAATACTTTCTGAAGGCACTGTAGGTAGAGCACAATGTGCCCTTTTAAACAATGTGTGAGATTTAAAGTGGTTCTATTTCAGGGACCTTAGAGAGAACTTGGAGGATTATTGAAGGTAATTACATGGAAATGTTTTGTTTCCCCCAGTACCTCTCAGGGTACTGAATCTACAACCCAAATCCCTGTTATTCTGACGTCAAACAGGCCTATTACGTGGGTATTGGTTCAGTATCCATGCCCCTAGTAACTAAACCGCTGATACAACCTCTCTGGGACATGTATCTCATGAGCCTCCTTTTAAGGAATGTTTTGTTCATTGTCTGAACTGAAACAGCATCAGTTAAATAATGCAAATATATATGTTGGCCTCTTTAAAATATATATTTTTAAATATTGTATCACTTGGTGTTGCTGCTCTTATTGCATGTATTGGTAACACTTCCTATGAATTACCTCATATTTTTAAAATTGTTTTATTTAACCTTTATTTAACTAGGTATATCAGTTAAGAACAAATTCTTGTTTACAATGACGGCCAACCAAAAGGTCTCCACCGGGGACAGGGGCTGGGATTAAAAATAAAATAAAATGAAAATATAGGCCTAAACACACATCACGACAAGAGAGACCTAAGACAACAACACAGCATGGCAGCAACACATGACAGCACAGCATTGTAGCAACACAACATGACAACAACATGATAGCAACACAACATGGCAGCAGCCCAACATGGTAGCAGCACAAAACATGGTACAAGCATTATTGTGCACAGGCAACAGCACAAAGGGCAAGAAGGTAGAGACAACAATGCATCACGCAAAGCAGCAACAACTGTCAGTAAGAGTGTCCATGATTGAGTATAAGGCATTAGAAACATTAAAACGTGTCGTCATGCACAACTTATGTTCTTATATGTTCTTATAAGTGGTCATTAACATCTACAACTACATTCACTTCCTGTTTTTACCACTATCCTCTCAGATCAACATAGAGTGTTGTATCAGGCTGACTCATACCTTAGTGCC
This sequence comes from Oncorhynchus keta, assembly GCF_023373465.1. Classification (NCBI taxonomy): domain Eukaryota; kingdom Metazoa; phylum Chordata; class Actinopteri; order Salmoniformes; family Salmonidae; genus Oncorhynchus; species Oncorhynchus keta. The sequence goes on from NW_026290787.1 coordinate 825,706, forward strand.
TGGAAGAAGCAAGACTCTCAAAACAAAGAGTCTCATTAAAAGGAGATTACATTAAGAGGTATTGCTCATTAGCACTTCCAGGCAGTCTGCTACAGTCCCTGTATGAAACTCCTACCAGTGTGGATGAAAGGCACACAGCTTAGAGTCTCAAATCAAAATGCAATTGAAGTTGTTGCACATTGTCCGGTCAATAGATGACCAGAGACCACCTACGCTGTTGAAGGCTTTGAAGAGCTTCTGTTTGGTCAAAGTCACAAGCCAGGCCACCTGATGTCTCACTAAACATCACCATGAGAATGGGAACATTTGAATTGCATACTCCTCAAGCCCTCTCTGCTCTCTCCTTGCCTTCTTCTTAAAACCCATTGGAGGAGAAGTTCAGAGGAGAGGGACCTCTGGCTTTCTCATCCAATGGGTTTTGAGGTGAGGAGAGAGGACGTGAGGAGTATGCAATTGAGATTCTCGCTGTGTCTGTCTGTCAACCACTACCCAAGCAGCTTTTAATCAAGTGAAAGCATTGATCTTTTCACGTTTTAATCCCATTAATGGATGAGACCTGGAATACTACAGATGAATGTAATTGCAACCCATTAATGTTCATGAAAATATCAAAATATCTATGTTAAAATTAACAAAAGATACTCCTGCTTTTTCCTACATCCTCTTTGTTCCAGAGGTTTGTCTACAACCACATACCCTTTGCAAATTCTCACCAAAACCTGAGGGATCCAATTATATCCCAGCAAATGAGATGCTGTGCTGTTCGCTTCTGTTCTGTTCAACTAGCGTTTTCACACCTAACCGGAGCAAGAAGGAGTGATTTCACCATGAGTCTTGTTTTAAAGTGTGCTTCTCTTAGAGGGATCAGCGATACTCTTGCCTTGGGTCCTCTGATGTACGGCCGCCTTTGGGAGAGCAATTTCCCCTCTAGCTCAATCCTGACATTTGTTAAAGGATACCCCCCAGAGAGCCTGGCTTCCACCCTGCTAATGATTAGTGTTCTGCTGCTACCGGCTGCACAATGTAGGGTTGTAACTGATGGCAACCTCCAAAAGGGGGAGTGGAGGGATACTTCACACTAATGGCCCCAAATAGACAGAATTAATGGAAAAGGTTGAAGTAGGAAGAAGGAAAAGGGTTTTAAGAATACATTGCAATCCGCCCACCCCCTCACCATTACCACCAACCATTATTGGAAGCGTGGGGCAGGCAACACTTTACATTCAGCGACGCTAGAAGCTATCTATTCATTTGTTAGGCAGGGCTGGTACAGTGTGATTACAGTGTAGCATTGTTCCTTAGTTCTGTAACAGTTATGGTATAGCATATTTATATAACTAGCATGTTGGAAGGAGAGAGAGAGAGAGAGAGAGAGAGAGAGAGAGAGAGAGAGAGAGAGATGTGCAGAGAGATGTGCAGAGAGAATATATTATTGCAGAGAGAGAGAGACAGAGAGAGAGGGACAGAGAACATATATTATTGCAGAGAAGTTGAATATTTGTATTGAGCAAAGAGAAAGAGAGAAATATATATAATTACTTGACACATTGAAAAGAATTAACAAAACATTAAAAAAACAGAGTAAACTAGAATGCTATTTGGCCATAAACAGAGAATACACCGTGGCAGGATACCTGACCACTGTGATGGACCCAAAATGAATGAAAGATTTGACTATGTACAGACTCAGTGAGCATAGCCTTGCCATTGAGAAAGGCTGCAGTAGGCAGACCTGGCACTCAAGAGAAGACAGGCAACAGTACGTGCTCACTACCCACAAAATAAAGTGGAAACTGAGCTGCACTTCCTAACCTCCTGCCAAATATATGACCATATTAGAGACACATATTTCCCTCAGATTACACAGACCCACAAAGATTTTGAAAGCAATTCCAATTTTGATAAACTCCTATATCTATTGGGTGAAATACCACAGTGTGCCATCACAGCAGCAAGATGTGTGACCTGTTGCCACAGGAAAAGGGCAACCAGTGAAGAACAAACACCATTGTAAATACAACACATATTTATGTTTATAAATTTTCCCTTTTTTTACTTTAACTATTTGCACATCATTGCAACACTGTATATATATATGAATATGAAATGTCATATTCAATGTCAACATGTTTCCAGTGCCAATAAAGCCACTTGAATTGAATTGAGAGAGAGAGAGCGAGAGTGAGACAGAGAGAGAGAGAGAGATGTGCAGAGAGAATATATTATTGCAGAGAAAAAGAGACAGAGAGAGAGGGACAGAGAACATATATTATTGCAGAGAACTGGAATATTTGTAATTGAGCAAAAAACTGAAACAGTACAAATTGCGGTATATATACTGAATATTCTATATTTATATATTATCTATGGACTAAGACCATTTTCCCCTACAAATAGCTCTTGGAATTAATGGTTAACACTTTTCTACAACCAAGAGAATGAATGATGTGGAGTTTCTGCTTGTATCTGAACCAAAACAGTATGCTTTGACAGTTTAACTTAGTGATCAGGCAGATGGCGCCGATAGAGATGGCAGCTTCGCTTCGAGTCTTTAGGAAACTGTGCAGTATTTTGTTTTTATATGTATTATTTCTTACATTGTTAGCCCAGAAAACCTTAAGTGTTGTTACATACAGCCGGGAATAAGTATTGGATATAAGAGAGACGTCAACTTACCAGCACAACCAGCACTGTCACGTTCTGACCTTTATTTCCTTTGTTTTGACTTTATTTAGTATGGTCAGGGCATGAGTTGGGGTCGGCAGTCTATGTTTGTTTTTCTATGTTTGGTTTCTGTTTCGGCCTAGTATAGTTCTCAATCAGAGGCAGGTGTCGTTAGTTGTCTCTGATTGAGAATCATACTTAGGTAGCCTGGGTTTCACTGTTGGTTTGTGGGTGTTTGTTTCCGTGTCAGTGTTTGTCGCCACACGGGACTGTTTCGGTTTCGTTTCTTCACGTTTCTTTTGTTATTTTTTATTCAGTGTTCAGTGCTTTCTTTGATTAAAGTTATGGACCCTTACCACGCTGCATCTTGTTCCGATCCTTACTCCTCTTCAGACGAAGAGGAGATCTGCCGTTACACAGCACTACGACCAGGAATACGACTTTCCCAAGCGGATCCTTTGTCTGCACCTCGCAGGGCATTTGATCTGATTCCAGAGGCCGACCCAAAACAACACCGTCGGAGGAGAGGGTGCCGAGCGGTCTTCTAGTGAGGCTTTGGATGCGCGCACACCAACCACCGCTTCTGAGTATATTACTTGCTAATGTCCAGTCCCTAGTTAACAAAGTCGACGAAATTAGGACAAGAGTTGCTTTCCAAAGAGATATCCGGGATTGTAACAAACTCTGTTTTACAGAGACATGGCTAGCTGGGGACATGCTGTCGGAGATTGTACAGCCAAAGGGATTTTCAATGCATCGCGCCGACAGGAACAAACATCTCTCTGGTAAGAACAAGGGCGGGGGTGTATGTTTCATGATTAACAATTCAAGGTGTAATTGTAACAACATACAAGAACTCAAGTCCTTTTGTTCACATGAATTCCTTACAATCAAATGCCGACTGTATTATCTTCCAAGAGAACTCTCCTCAGTTATCGTCACAGCCGTCTACATCCCCCCGCAAGCAGATACCAAGACGGCCATCAAGGAACTTCACTGGACTTTACGCAAACTGGAAACCATATATCCTGAGGGGCATTTATTATAGCTGTGGATTTTAACAAAGCTAATCTGAGAACAAGGCTACCTAAATTCCAGCAGCATTTTGATTGCATTACACGAGTGAGTAACACACTCGACCACTGCTACTCTAACTTCAGCGATGCATACAAGGCCCTCCCCCTCCCTCCTTTTGGCAAATCTGACCACGACTCCATCTTCTTGCTCCCCTCCTATAGGAAGAAATTAAAACAGGAAGCGCCCATGCTTAGGTCTATCCAACACTGGTCTGACCAATCGGATTCCACACTTCAAGATTGCTTCGATCACGTGGACTGGGATATGTTCCCAGTACTCGCTCACCGAGTCAGCGGTAAGGAAGTGTATAGGAGATTTTGTACCCACTCTGACTATTAAAACCTTCCCTAACCAGAAACCTTGGATTGATGGTAGCATTCGCGCAATATTGAAAGCACGTACCACTGCATTTAATCATGGCAAGGTGACTGGAAACATGGCCGAATACAAACATTGTAGTTATTCCCTCTGTAAGGCAATCAAACAAACAAGTGTCCGTATAGAGACAAAGTAGAGTCGCAATTCAACGGCTCAGACAGGAAAATTACAAAAGGAAAACCAGCCCTGTTGCAGACATTAACGTCTTACTTCCAGACAAATTAAACAACTTCTTTGCGCACTTTGAGGACAATACAGTGCCACCGACACGTCACGCTACCAAAGCCTGTGGGCTCTCCTTCTCTGTGGCCAACGTGAGTAAAACATTTAAATGTGTTAACCCTCGCAAGGCTGCCGGCCCAGACGGCATCCCTTGCCACGTCCTCAAATCATGTGCAGACCAGCTGGCTGGTGTGTTTCTGAACTTATTCAAATCAAATTTAAAATCAAATTTATTTATATAGCCCTTCTTACATCAACTGATATCTCAAAGTACTGTACAGAAACCCTGCCTAAAACCCCAAACAGCAAGCAATGCAGGTGTAGGAGCACGGTGGCTAGGAAAAACTCCCAAGAAAGGCCAAAACCTAGGAAGAAACCTAGAACCCGTAGCACGTGCTCCAGCAGGTGTATCTCACTGGTCATCCCTAAAGCCAAAACCTCATTTGGCCGCCTTTCCTTCCAGTACTCTGCTGCCTGCGACTGGAACGAATTGCAAAAATCTCTGAAGTTGGAGACTTTTATCTCCCTCACCAACCCTACATCTGCTATCTGAGCAGCTAACCGATCGCTGCAGCTGTATATAGTCTATTGGTATATAGCCCACCCAATTTACCTACCTCATCCCCATACTGTTTTTATTTGATTTACTTTTCTGCTCTTTTGCACACCAGTATCTCTACCTGTTCATCTGATCATTTATCACTCCAGTGTTAATCTGCTAAATTGTAATTATTCTCTCCTATGGCCTATTTATTGCCTACCTCCTTATGCCTTTTGCACACAATGTATATAGATTTTTTTTCTACTATGTTATTGACTTGTTTATTGTTTACTCCATGTGTAACTCTGTGTTGTTGTCTGTTCACACTGCTATGCTTTATCTTGGCCAGGTCGCAGTTGCAAATGAGAACTTGAGAAAGTTTGCAGCCACTTCCTTATGTCTGAAACGCAGGCTTCTAGAGACAGCAATTTTGGGGCTTCACCATGTTTCATTGAAATCTACAGCTGTGTGTCATCCACATTGCAGATTTACAGTCAACATTATGTTTTCGAAATGACATCCCCAAGAGGTAAAATATATAGTGAAACAATAGTGGTCCTAAAACGGAACCTTGAGGAACACCGAAATTTACAGTCAATTTGTCAGAGGACAAACTGATATCTTTCTGACAGATAAGATCTAATCCAGGCCAGAAATTGTCTGTGTAGACAAATCAAATCAAATTTATTTATATAGCCCTTCGTACATCAGCTGATATCTCACAGAAACCCAGCCTAAAACCCCAAACAGCAAGCAATGCAGGTGTAGAAGCACGGTGGCTTGGAAAAACTCCCTAGAAAGGCCAAAACCTAGAATGAAACCTGGAGAGGAACCAGGCTATGTGGGGTGGCCAGTCCTCTTCTGGCTGTGCCGGGTGGAGATTATAACAGAACATGGCCAAGATGTTCAAATGTTCATAAATGACCAGCATGGTCCAATAATAATAAGGCAGAACAGTTGAAACTGGAGCAGCAGCACGGCCAGGTGGACTGGGGACAGCAAGGAGTCATCATGTCAGGTAGTCCTGAGGCATGGTCCTAGGGCTCAGGTCCTCCGAGAGAGAGAAAGAAAGAGAGAAAGAGAGAAAGAGAGAATTAGAGAGAGCACACTTAAATTCACACAGGACACCGAATAGAACAGGAGAAGTACTCCAGATATAACAAACTGACCATAGCCCCCCGACACATAAACTACTGCAGCATAAATACTGGAGGCTGACAGGAGGATGTCAGGAGACACTGTGGCCCCATCCGAGGACACCCCCGGACAGGGCCAAACAGGAAGGATATAACCCCACCCACTTTGCCAAAGCACAGCCCCCACACCACTAGAGGGATATCTTCACCAATTTGACCAATTTGGGTTTCCAATCTCTCCAAAAGAATGTGGTGATCGATGGTATCAAAAGTAGCACTAAGGTCTAGGAGCACGAGGACAGATGCAGAGCCTCGGTCTGACGCCATTAAAAGGTAATTTACCACCTTCACAAGTGCAGTCTCAGTGCTATTCAATCAATCCCAGTCTGCTGTCCCCACATGCTTCACAATGGCCACCATTGTTCCTGTTCCCAAGAAAGCTAAGGTTACTGAACTAAATTACTATTGCCCCGTAGCACTCACTTCTGTCATCATGAATTGCTTTGAGAGACTAGTCAAGGATCATATCACCTCCACCCTACTAGTCACCCTAGACCCACTCCGATTTGCTTACCACCCCAATAGGTGCACAGACGATGCAATCGCCATCACACTGCACACTGAGTACCTATGTAAGAATGCTGTTCATTACCTACAGCTCAGCATTCAACACCATTCAACACCATGTTTCCGACATTCAGTACCCTCCAAACTCATCATTAAGCTTGAGACCCTGGGTCTCGACCCCGCCCTGTGCAACTGGGTCCTGGACTTCCTGACGGGCCGCCCCCAGGGGGTGAATGTCGGAAACAACATCTCCACTCCGCTGATCCTCAACACTGGGGCCCCACAAGAGTGAGTTCTCAGCCCTCTCCTGTACTCTCTGTTCACCCATGACTGCATAGCCATGCACGCCTCCAACTCAATCATCAAGTTTGCTGACGACACTACAGTGGTAGGCTTGATCACCAACCGAGACGGCCTACAGGGAGGAGGTGAGAGACAGGGAAGGGTAGTCAGGTAGCTCCAGAACCCTACAGAGACAGAGAAGGGTAGTCAGGTAGCTCCAGAACCCTACAGAGACAGGGAAGGGTAGTCAGGTAGCTCCAGAACCCTACAGAGACAGGGAAGGGTAGTCAGGTAGCTCCAGAACCCTACAGAGACAGGGAAGGGTAGTCAGGTAGCTCCAGAACCCTACAGAGACAGAGAAGGGTAGTCAGGTAGCTCCAGAACCCTACAGAGACAGGGAAGGATAGTCAGGTAGCTCCAGAACCCTACAGAGACAGAGAAGGGTAGTCAGGTAGCTCCAGAACCCTACAGAGACAGGGAAGGATAGTCAGGTAGCTCCAGAACCCTACAGAGACAGGGAAGGGTAGTCAGGTAGCTCCAGAAACCTGCAGAGACAGGGAAGGGTAGTCAGGTAGCTCCAGAACCCTACAGAGACAGGGATTATGAGGCAGCTAGCTCCAGAATCCGATGGAGATAGGGAAGGTCGTGTAGGTAGGTGGCTCCATGCAGGTCCAGCTACATCTCTAGCCTGTCCCTGAGGATAACCTACAATACAGTACCTATTCTGTGTGTGTGTCTGTGTCTGTGGATGTCTGTAGTCATCTCAAAGAAGAAATTACAATCAGATAATGATGGGCGGCAGGGTAGCCTAGTGGTTAGAGCGTTGGACTAGTAACCGAAAGGTTGCAAGTTCAAATCCCTGAGCTGACAAGGTACAAATCTGTCGTTCTGCCCCTGAACAGGCAGTTAAACCACAGTTAAGAATTTGTTCTTAACTGACTTGCCGAGTAAAATAAATAAAAATAAATCCATAACTGGTTACATCAAAGGTAATATGTGGTATGAATTTCCTGTTTGAATCTCACCAAGCAGTCCATTATTAATATTCTGCCTCACAGTCAATACCAATGGATTTAGGAAACTCTGAATACATATTGTGTTTGGCCTATCATTGGTCAATGTTGAGTCCACTGTGGTACTACTATGAGTTCTCATCAAAGCAAAGTACTGCTCAGTTTCTCTCTTTCGGTTATCAAAACTATGGTCACCCCCCTGCCAAAATGCTGTCCACAGACTTTTTGTACCCTTTTCATGCCTGCCTCATGTTGGGACTAATCATTTTCGGGAACGACTGTGTTTTCTTTTTCATGTCGTGATTAAACAAAATATTCAATGCATATTTCATAAAGAAAAGGTAATTAACATAATGAGATTTTCCACGAGCGGAGCTCAGCTCTTGCTCCCGCCAGGGAAACATTTCATGGATCGAGGCTCTAGTTTGAGTTCGTAACTAACGAGTTTTGGTGTCACGATTTGGTCTCGGCCCTCTCTCTCTCTTCGAATGGGGACGGTGTCACGATTTGGTCTCGGCCCTGTCTCTCTCTTCGAATGGGGACGGTGTCGTGGTTTGGCTCATTAGTCATGAATTGAGACGGCACCACATTATCACTGCATGATGGAGAGTCATTTCACACAGTCACCAGAGAATAGGCTTTAATGTGTCAATTGAGAACCATTGACTCCCAAATGTCATCCATTTTGCTCCAAAGATGTTACTTTTCACTAAGACTGTGTATGGTACATCAATGACCTTTTTCAGTCCTGCTTTTGTCTCACCAAGATGTAGTTGCAAAGCGGTATGGACCATGCCAAACTGTTGCAACACTGGGTAGAAAGACACAGATATCCCCCCAAATAGATTTAGTGAAGGCTGTTTGTACCTGATGATAAATGAACACATTCAACTGCTGTTCTTTAATGAGCAAGCAGACTAGACTGGCAACACATACAGGAAACACCACACAGTGTACCTACACCTCTGACTACTACCTACTCTACAGCTGCCGTGTTGTTTTGTGCCAGAATTCATTCCCCTATAAGAGTTTCTCCCTGGCCGTTTTCAGACTCAGACTGAGTGTTCATACTCTTACTACTCTTAAAAAAGCATCTTAGATATGAGGACTTTCCAATGCCATTTTGAAGAGGGTGCCCAATTAAGCACTAATGATCATGGGATGGCCCTAAGTGCAGATCTTTTGTTACTTCTCGCTAGGCCTAATTGGGGCTGGTGTATTCCAATGGGGGTCGAAACAGACTGGAAACCAGTATCTTCACAATGGTGAATCATCTGTGACCTCTCATAGCTATGATTTTATCATCGCTGCAGTATCAAACAAGTGTTCATTAAATATGCATATCTACAGTAGAACATGGGGGGGGATAATTGCTGATCAGAAGAAGATTTTACTTGTCTCATAGGAAATATGTTACATAAGAAACCTTCCATTAATGATCCGTTTGAATTCAGGTCTAAGGGAAGAACCAACTAGTTTTGTCATTGTACTAGATTGCTTTTGTCCCTTCTTATAACTGTTATATGCACCGTGCATATGTTCATGTGCTGTTTAATGTACAGCTGACCTCTTTAGCTGATGCATTCGCTGCAGAAGACCCTGACCGTTACATTGTGAATAATGAGCATGATTAGTCATTACTTTTGGTAAATATGACATGTGAAGCTATAGAAGCAGATAAAAAGCCGAACACTCTATTGGACAGAGAACATTAGTTGACAAGAAGGATAACAAGAACAGCTCTTAAATTGACCAACAGCAGCAAGATAATCCTGCAGCAACAGGAAATGTGAATTATTGTGTGGATTATATATTTTTTTTTATAAAAAATTAAAACGTTTTTGGAGGGTGATACATTTTTAGTTAGGGCAAATCAAGTCTGACACAAGTGGAAATTGCAAACTTTAGAATCCCTTTTAAACCTTGAATACACTACAACTTTTCATTTCCTGCTGTGATCAAATTAAGATTCAACATTCAACCCACTACCTGGGTTCCTACCTCCTCCTTTGTAAAGCCGATTTATGTTGCCTCTGCTTCTTACGGTATACATTGCCACCACCACCACCACCACCAGTTATTTGCCTCTGAGTTAAAGGCTTTGAACAACAATGACAGATAAATACAAATACAGATTTCAGCGATACCATATGTTGTACCCAAGAATATTTCATTGCAGTGCGGATACATTTTTTAAAGTTTATGGTAAATAGGCTGGGCACTTCACAGAATATGGATATTAGATGTATTCTCTTGGTGCAGTCTGAGAATACACGAAGACTAAACCAATCGTAGCCACTTTAAATGCATCCGGAGCGCATGCAAGTTGGAATCCGGGCGGCTGAAAAACGAGCGTCCTGTCAAACGCAGCTTGGTACGATTAAGCTCATCATGACAGGATAGCACTTCCAGTCACACACTACATATTTCCCCTTGTCCTCCCTCTGTTGCTGGCTTGATCCATCTCACTCAACATCGAGGTTGCAGGGAATTCACCAATGGGTTATTTATAGGTATTTTGTTCTGCTGTGACGAGTCGTCGCAACAATATGACATATGAATCTGACATATGAATCTGACATATGTAAATAGCTGCTAAGATATCCGTGAACAGTACTGAAGCCCTTCCCTACATAACAGGGAATAAACCGGGGTTTGGGGTAAATACCCATCCAACCTGAATCCGTGTTCACACTGTAACACAGCCAGTCTAGTCACTGACGTGCTTGGTCCATAAGGTAGTGAAGCCGCTAGCTGGGATTAAAAACAGTTGCCAGGGTAAAGTTTTGAAGTAGATGGATGTTTGAGGCTTTTGGAGAAGGGGATATCCTTTAACAGTTTCCCTCTGTCTACTGCGTCAGCTTCCATACGGTACCTGCACTGTGTTCTCCTCTCACTCTTCAACGCTGTGCTCGGGTTTACGAAGACATTTTCATAAGTATATGGCTCAATGGACAAATGTCAGAAGTGTGGAAATGAATTGTAATGTGTGTTTTCTTTTTGTTTTCCAGCCCCTCTGACAGACAAGCCTCCAAAGATCCTGTTCCCCTCAGAAAGCAAACTCAGCATCCTGGAGCTGCAGTTAGGTAAGACACCAGCGGGTTTCTGTTCCCAGACAAGCACTGTCTCTGTGTGCTACTTTAACCAAAGATAGGGTCACTATTAGTACCACAGTAATGTTTTACCTTAGTAGATCATTTTACAAGGGGATATTTGCATTGATTCAAGATGGGTAGGCTTTACACTCAGTTTAGCCTGCTGTGAATAGAAAACCATCCAGTGTGGTTGTTACTGAGATTACTGGGACAACAGAAACTGCTATTTCCATGACATAGACTGACCAGGTGAATCCAGATGAAAGCTATGATCCCGTATTGATGTCACTTGTTATATCCACTTAAAACAGTGTAGATGAAGCGGAGGAGACAGGTTAAAGAAGGATTTTTAAGCCTTGAGACAATTGAGACATGGATTGTGTCTGTGTGCCATTCAGAAGGTGAATGGTCTAGACAAAAGATTGAAGTGCCTTTGAACAGGGTATGGTAGTAGGTGCCAGGAGCACCGGTTTGAGTGTGTCAGTTTCCCGTGTGTATCAAGAATGTCCAGCACCTAAAGGACATCCAGTCAACTTGACACAACTGTGGGAAGTATTGTATTCGGTGCATGTGACTAATAAACTTTGATTTGATTTGAGTCAACATGGGCCAGTCAGTATAGTCCACTCAGTATATATCACACTACTGGAAATAAACGATGAAATTGCCAGCGATGCTTTATTTGGAAGGCGAAATCAACTTGGACACAGGGAGCACCTGAGAGCTCTGCAGCCAGCCGACATGTTAAATTCTGTATGTTCTCTGAATGGCGAAAAGCATCTGATCTGGTTTACCTCAACATACAACATGGACACTGTCTGTGTTTGATCACCTGGATAATATGAGGAATGAACCTTTCTATCATTTAAAATGGGTTGATGTTAGTATTCCTGCTGATGATTGGCCTGGATCGCTACTGGAGTGACTGAGCATGAATGAGGCTCTTTAGTGTGCCTAACCAGCCGCTCATCACAGGGATACATGGGATACTTCCTGCCGCGCTGTGATTGGCCCAGAGCACAAGCAGCTGCGGAGGGAGAGAAAATGGGTCATGATGGAGGTTTCCCTTTGATGTAAATGTGTCACGGTGATGAACACAGGAGGCGGAGGTACAACGTGGCAATCAGGAAAAGAGGTGCGAGTCATTATGTGGTTTATCAGATAAAATGTTTGGGGATGGAGGGTGATTCTACGCAGTCCATTCACTGACAGTGCTTAGGCCAGAAGTGTATATGCTATACTGAGCAACTAAGGCAGCAGTCAAATTACAGATTTGATTTTTTTTACTTCCCTGAAAGATTCTGCATTTTCTGACTGAGAAAATTCACAGTAAATTCTGTAGACACTGTTGATCTCTGTATCCAAACATGTTTCAACATGGAAGAGATCAGGTTTGGAACTACAGTGTATCTGGATTGGTGGGGGTCCTGTTTTCATGCTCACCCGTGCTTTAATATGGTTTCCCAGTCATCATAATACATGGGGGGGAGCCTGTTTGAAGTTCCAGCTATACAAAATCCTGTCACTTACTCTCATTGTCACGGTAACATGTTCATGTCACCACCTCAGAAAGGGTAGTAAGTGAGGGGGTAGAAAGTGGAGAGAGGGGTTGGAGAGGGAAGGAGAGGGGGTGGAGAGGGGAGAGGGGGGGTGGAGAGGAGAGAGAGGGGGTGGAGAGGGAAGTGAAGGGGTAGAAAGTGGAGAGAGGGGAGTGAAGGGGTGGAGAGGGGAGGGTGGGAGAGGGGGTGGAGAGGGTATAGAGGGGAGGGTGGGAGTGGAGTTGGAGAGGGGAGAGGGGGTAGAGAGGGGAGAGAGGGGGTAGAGAGGGTGTAGAGGGGAGGGGGTGGAGAGGGGGGTAGAGGGGGTATAGAGAGGGTGCAGAGTGGAGAGAGGGGATGGAGAGGGGAGAGGGGATGTATAGGAGGTGGAGAGAGGGGGTGGAGAGGGGAGAGAGGGGAGAGAGAGTGGATGGAAAGGGAGTGGAGAGAGGGGATGGAGGGGGTGGAGATTGGGGAGAGAGAAGAGAGAGGGTAATGTTTAATATTCATTCCCTCATAAAATATCTAAACATAAATGGTTACAGTTGACAGTTAATTTGGTGAGCACGAGAGGAGGAAGAGAAGAGAGGAGGGATGGAGAAAGGGAAAATAGAGAGAGGAGGAGTGAGGGAGAGAGCAGGAGTGAAGGAGGGAAGGAAGGATGATGAGAGATGGAGGAAATGAGAGGAGAGTAATTGGGGGACAGGAGAAATGACAGAAGAGACAGCAGGGAGGAAGGGAGAGGAGAGATGGAGAAAGGGGAGAAGGAATGGAGGAGGACAGGAGATGAAAAGAGAGGGAGCCGTAAACTGCAGGCCCAAATGAATCAACACCTATTTTTTCTCTTACAATTTCACAATCGATTCCCTAATAGTTATTTAATTAAAACGTGTTGAATAAATGCTTGCTGTGGCCCTGGGTGGGCAGCATTACTGTGTCTCCTCAAGGCCCACCCAGCAGAACAAATCAGATACCTCATTGTGTCGGTGAGTCTGTTACACCATTAGATGCATTATGTTCACAGTGTTGCATTGTAGGACTGTATCCTCCTTGCTAGCGCACCCTAGGTGTGTTTTCATGAGAGATTGGTTAGCAGAGGAAATGGTGAACCTGTATTGACCTTTGGCAGCCTAAAGAAGTGATGACATGTTTGCCTGCTAATGTAAATAACATCCCACTCTGTCTAAAAGTAGACCAAACAAAAAGTCATGTGTTTCACCTTGGTCCAGATCTGGTGTCTGTATTTTCCCAAGGATGGATGTTTCATAATGCTTTTATCATAATGCTCTTAATGTAGTCAGTGAGTACAACACTGTACAGTACCTTCTATCCAAAGAGAACTCAGAGTGACTCAGAGACCCCATTTAGGAGCACTCCCCCACCCCCACCCCTTAAAAAGAGCAGCACCCTCCCACACCCTACCCCCACCCCTTCATAAAGAGGGGCACCCTCCCACTCCCCCAACCTACCCCTTCATAAAGAGGAGCACCCTCCCATTCCCCCTCCCCCACCCCATTCATAAAGAGGGGCACCCTTCCCCACCCCTTCATAAAGAGGGGCACCCTTCCCCACCCCATTCATAAAGAGGGGCACCCTTCCCCACCCCTTCATAAAGAGGAGCACCCTCCCACTCCCCCACCCCGATCCCTTCATAAAGAGCAGCACCCTCCCACTCCCCCAACCTACCCCTTCATAAAGAGGAGCACCCTCCAACTCCCCCACCCCCACCCCTTCATAAAGAGGAGCACCCTCCCACTCCCCCACCCCGATCCCTTCATAAAGAGCAGCACCCTCCCACTCCCCCAACCTACCCCTTCATAAAGAGGAGCACCCTCCAACTCCCCCCACCCCCACCCCTTCATAAAGAGGGGCACCCTCCCACTCCCCCACCCCTATCCCTTCATAAAGAGGGGCACCCTCCCACTCCCACAACCTACCCCTTCATAAAGAGGAGCACCCTCCCATTCCCCCTCCCCCACCCCATTCATAAAGAGGGGCACCCTTCCCCACCCCTTCATAAAGAGGAGCACCCTCCCACTCCCCCACCCCTTCATAAAGAGGAGCGTCCTCCCACCCTCCCACCCCTTCATAAAGAGGAGCGTCCTCCCACCCTCCCACCCTCGCCCCTTCAAAAAGAGGAGCACCCTCCAACTCCCCCACCTCTTCATAAAGAGGAGCGCCCCCCCGCTCCCCCACCCCTTCATAAAGAGGAGCGTCCTCCCACCCTCCCACCCTCGCCCCTTCAAAAAGAGGAGCGCCCTCCCACTCCCCCACCCCTTCATAAAGAGGAGCGTCCTCCCACCCTCCCACCCCTTCATAAAGAGGAGCGTCCTCCCACCCTCCCACCCTCGCCCCTTGATAAAGAGGAGCACCCTCCAACTCCCCCACAACTTCATAAAAGGAGCACCCTCCCACTCCCCCACCCCTTCATAAAGAGGAGCGTCCTCCCACCCTCCCACCCTCGCCCCTTCAAAAAGAGGAGCACCCTACTACCCCCCCACCCCCTCATAAAGAGGAGCACCCTCCAACTCCCCCACCCTCACCCCTTCATAAAAAGGAGCACCCTCCCACCCCCACCCCTTCATAAAGAGCAGCACCCTCCCACACCCCTTCATAAAGAGGAGCACCCTCCCACTCCCCACCCCTTCCAGCACCCTCCCACTCCCCACCCCTTCATAAAGAGGAGCAACCTCCAACTTCCCCACCCCCACCCCTTCATAAAGAGGAGCACCCTCCCCACCCCATTCATAAAGAGGGCACCCTCCCACCCCCACCCCTTCATAAAGAGCAGCACCCTCCCACTCCCCCAACCTACCCCTTCATAAAGAGGAGCACCCTCCAACTCCCCCACCCCCACCTCTTCATAAAGAGGAGCGCCCTCCCACTCCCCTACCCCCACCACTTCATAAAAAGGAGCACCCTCCCACTCCCCACCCCTTCATAAAGAGGAGCGTCCTCCCACCCTCCCACCCGCCCCTTCAAAAGAGGAGCACCCTACTACCCCCCACCCCTTCATAAAGAGGGGCACCCTCCCACTCCCTCATCCTACCCCTTCATAAAGCGGAGCAGCCCCCCACTCCCCCACCTCCACCCCTTCATAAAGAGGACCACCCTCCAACTCCCCAGCCTCACCCCTTCATAAAGAGGGAGCACCGTACCACCCCCACCCCTTCATAAAAGAGGCACACCCTCCCACTTCCACCCTTTATAAAGAGGAGCACCCCCCACTCCCCCACCCCTTCATAAAGAGGAGCACCCTCCCACCCCCACCCCTTCACAAAGAGGGTCACCCTCCCCCACCCCTTCATAAAGAGGAGCTACCTCCCACCCCCCACCCCCACCCCTTCATAAAGAGCAGCACCCTCCCCCACCCATTCATAAAGAGGAGCACCCTCCCACTCCCCACCCCTTCACAAAGAGCAGCACCCTCCCACTCCCCCACCCCTTCATAAAGAGGAGCAACCTCCAACTTCCCCACCCCCACCCCTTCATAAAGAGGAGCACCCTCCCCCACCCCATTCATAAAGAGGGGCACCCTTCCCCACCCCTTCATAAAGAGGAGCACCCTCCCACTCCCCCACCCCTTCATAAAGAGGAGCGTCCTCCCACCCTCCCACCCCTTCATAAAGAGGAGCGTCCTCCCACCCTCCCACCCTCGCCCCTTCAAAAAGAGGAGCACCCTCCAACTCCCCCACCTCTTCATAAAGAGGAGCGCCCCCCCGCTCCCCCACCCCTTCATAAAGAGGAGCGTCCTCCCACCCTCCCACCCTCGCCCCTTCAAAAGAGGAGCGCCCTCCCACTCCCCCACCCCTTCATAAAGAGGAGCGTCCTCCCACCCCCCCACCCCTTCATAAAGAGGAGCACCCTCCAACTCCCCCACAACTTCATAAAAAGGAGCACCATCCCACTCCCCCACCCCTTCATAAAGAGGAGCGTCCTCCCACCCTCCCACCCTCGCCCCTTCATAAAGAGGAGCACCCTCCAACTCCCCCACAACTTCATAAAAAGGAGCACCCTCCCACTCCCCCACCCCTTCATAAAGAGGAGCGTCCTCCCACCCTCCCACCCTCGCCCCTTCAAAAGAGGAGCACCCTACTCCCACCCCCCACCCCTCATAAAGAGGAGCACCCTCCAACTCCCCCACCCTCACCCCTTCATAAAAAGGAGCACCCTCCCACCCCCACCCCTTCATAAAGAGCAGCACCCTCCCACACCCCTTCATAAAGAGGAGCACCCTCCCACTCCCCACCCCTTCATAAAGAGCAGCACCCTCCCACTCCCCCACCCCTTCATAAAGAGGAGCAACCTCCAACTTCCCCACCCCCACCCCTTCATAAAGAGGAGCACCCTCCCCCACCCCATTCATAAAGAGGGGCACCCTCCCACTCCCCCACCCCTTCATAAAGAGCAGCACCCTCCCACTCCCCCAACCTACCCCTTCATAAAGAGGAGCACCCTCCAACTCCCCCACCCCCACCTCTTCATAAAGAGGAGCGCCCTCCCACTCCCCTACCCCCACCACTTCATAAAAAGGAGCACCCTCCCACTCCCCCACCCCTTCATAAAGAGGAGCGTCCTCCCACCCTCCCACCCTCGCCCCTTCAAAAAGAGGAGCACCCTACTACCCCCCACCCCTTCATAAAGAGGGGCACCCTCCCACTCCCTCATCCTACCCCTTCATAAAGCGGAGCAGCCCCCCACTCCCCCACCTCCACCCCTTCATAAAGAGGACCACCCTCCAACTCCCCCAGCCTCACCCCTTCATAAAGAGGAGCACCGTACCACCCCCCCACCCCTTCATAAAGAGGCACACCCTCCCACTTCCACCCCTTTATAAAGAGGAGCACCCCCCCACTCCCCCACCCCTTCATAAAGAGGAGCACCCTCCCACCCCCACCCCTTCACAAAGAGGGTCACCCTCCCCCACCCCTTCATAAAGAGGAGCTACCTCCCACCCCCCCACCCCCACCCCTTCATAAAGAGCAGCACCCTCCCCCACCCATTCATAAAGAGGAGCACCCTCCCACTCCCCACCCCTTCACAAAGAGCAGCACCCTCCCACTCCCCCACCCCTTCATAAAGAGGAGCAACCTCCAACTTCCCCACCCCCACCCCTTCATAAAGAGGAGCACCCTCCCCCACCCCATTCATAAAGAGGGGCACCCTTCCCCACCCCTTCATAAAGAGGAGCACCCTCCCACTCCCCCACCCCGATCCCTTCATAAAGAGGTGCACCCTCCAACTCCCCCAACCTACCCCTTCATAAAGAGGAGCACCCTCCACTCCCCTACCCCCACCACTTCATAAAAAGGAGCACCCTCCCACTGCCCCACCCCTTCATAAAGAGGAGCGTCCTCCCACTCCCTACCCCCACCCCTTCATAAAGAGGGGCACCCTCCCACTCCCCCACCCCTTCATAAAGAGGGGCACCCTCCCACTCCCCCACCCCTTCAAAAAGAGGAGCACCCTCCCACCCCCACCCCTTCATAAAGAGGAGCACCCCCCCACTCCCCCACCCCTTCATAGAGAGGAGCACACTCCCAGAAATAACAATGCAGCCTCTGCTGGGTCAGTGACAGGGAGAGGAGCTAGCTTGCCTCACACACACACACGCACGCACGCACGCACGCACGCACGCACGCACGCACGCACACACACACACACACACACACACACACACACACACACACACACACACACACACACACACACACACACACACACACAGCTGGTCATTTCTAAATGATGTTGGTCCTTTGTGGAGCTGACTGAGTGGGTGACATCCTCTGGTCTCATTGTCCTCCACCAGGCTGACATTTCATCTGTGTCTGATGGAATTGAGGCCTGTGTCTGTCAGACCAGAACAAACAGCGACCACTCAACCAGGCCAGCTGTGTTGTCTGTGTGTTGGTCTCCCAAATGGCATCCTATTCCCATTGTAGTGCACTACTTTAGACCAGAGCCCCTCCGCTCTCTCTAAGCAATGGTCAAAAGGAGTCCAACGTAGAAGGACTAGGGTGTCATTTGGGAGACCAACACACAGGCAACACAGCTGGCCTGGTTGAGTGGTCGCTGTGTATTCTGGTCTGACTGACACAGGCCTCACTTCCATCAAAAATTAGAAAAAGGAGGAGAGGAAGGGGAGGAGATGGGGTGTCATTTGGCCTAGCAAAATGTCATTGAAAAGACGGCTATGCCCGACAGTCTACGTTCAGTTTTGAAAGTTGAAAAGACATATTTTTCATGTCATATAGGTTTGGATAGTACTTCAATTATTTATTTTTTCAATGTACTTGCAGGCTATACATATAGAAGCAGTATAGAAAATTGGTATATGAACAATTTTATTAACAATCGTACTCACAGTATTTATTTACAACATTCACTGACTAATTGTCTTTATTCCACTACTGAAGAAGCAGGTCAGTGTTCCATAGCCGCAGGCAGAACAGTTGAAACTGGAGCAGCAGCATGACCAGGTGGACTGGGGACAGCAAGGAGTCATCAGGCCAGGTAGTCCTGAGACATGGTCCTAGGGCTCTGGTCCTCCGAGAGAAGAGGAGAAAGAGAAAGAAAGAGAGAAAGACTTAAATTAAATTGCACTGACACTTTTAGTGAGTTTGGTACACATCCAGTGGATAGGGAGCTGTTTATCATGTTCAACATAGGAGGGCGATGCACAGGAAATAAGTCTTTCAGTAGTTTAGTTGGAATAGGGTCCAGTATGCAGCTTGAAGGTTTAGAGGCCATTACTATTTTCATCAATGTGTCAAGAGATATAGTATTAAAAAACTTGAATGTCTCCCTTGATCCTAGTTTCTGGCAGTGTTGTGCAGACTCAGGACAACTGAGCTTTGGAGAAATGATCTAATGATCATGATCTTTCCGTCAAAGAAGTTCATGCATTTTTCACTGCTGAAGTGAAAGCCATCCTCTCTTGATGAATGCTGCTTTTTAGTTACATTTTGGATTATTCTTATTCTCCTCATTTAATTGGAAAAATAGGATGATCGAGCAGCAGTGAGGGCTCTTCGATACCTCACGATACTGTCATTCCAAGCTAATCAGAAGACTTCCAGTTTGGTGTAGCGCCATTTCCGTTCCAATTTTCTGGAAGCTTGCTTCAGGGCTCGTGTATTTTCTGTTTACCAAGGAGCTAGTTTCTTATGACAGTTTTTTTTAGGGGTGTGACTGCACCTAGGGTATTACGCAAGGTTAAATGAAGCTCCTCAGTTAGGTGGTTAACCGATTGTTGCCTTCTGACGTCCTTGGGTACAAAACGCACATCGTCGTTTTCGGTAGAAAAATGTTTTCCATTTCTCAAATGAACACAACCCAGAGGCTGAGAGGTCAGAAAGTAATGTGAACAGCTGTGATGATGTGAAGTGATACTGTGCCGTAGTATTGGGGGTGTTAGCTGAGCGTAGCATCACTCAGTAGTCCAACAGTAGTCCCGGATCACACAGAGCTGCTGCTCCAGAGGGGGTTGGCACCTGGACACACACACACTCACAACATTGTCATAAATACACATATCATCACAACACTAAAGACTTCGTTGTACACTCACCTGTATAAGTAGTGGTCTCTCCCTGTCTGGAGCCAGGTAGCCCAGAATAATCCTCACCTGTATAAGTAGAATAATCCTCACGTGCAGGAGGAGAACACACCCTCTGCCACACCATGTCTGAGGACGTGCAGGTGGAAAACACACCCTCTGCCACACCGTGTTTAATAAGGGCGTGCAGGTGAAGAACACACCCTCTGCCACACCATGTCTGAGCACGTGCAGGAGGAGAACATACCCTCTGCCACACCATGTCTGAGCACGTGCAGGAGGAGAACATACCCTCTGCCACACCATGTATGAGGGCGTGCAGGTGGAGAACACACCCTCTGCCACACCCTGTCTAAGCACGTGCAGGAGGAGAACACACCCTATGCCACACCGTGTCTAAAGGCGTGCAGGTGAAGAATACAACCTCTGCCACACCATGCCTGAGCACGTGCAGGTAGTGGAGAACACACCCTCTGCCACACCATGTCTGAGTGCGTGCAGGTGGAGAACACACCCTCTGCCACACCCTGTCTAAGCACGTGCAGGAGGAGAACACACCCTATGCCACACCGTGTCTAAAGGCGTGCAGGTAAAGAATACAACCTCTGCCACACCATGTCTGAGGGCGTGCAGGTGGAGAACACACCCTCTGCCACACTGTGTCTAAGGGCGTGCAGGAGGAGAACACACCCTATGCCACACCGTGTCTAAAGGCGTGCAGGTGAAGAATACAACCTCTGCAACACCATGCCTGAGCACGTGCAGGTAGTGGAGAACACACCCTCTGCTACACCCTGTCTAAGCACGTGCAGGAGGAGAACACACCCTCTGCTACACCCTGTCTAAGCACGTGCAGGAGGAGAACACACCCTCTGCCACACCATGTCTGAGGGCGTGCAGGTGGAGAACACACCCTCTGCCACACTGTGTCTAAGGGCGTGCAGGAGGAGAACACACCCTATGCCACACCGTGTCTAAAGGCGTGCAGGTGAAGAATACAACCTCTGCCACACCATGTCTGAGCACGTGCAGGTAGTGGAGAACACACCCTATGCCACACCATGTCTGAGGGCGTGCAGGTGGAGAACACACCCTATGCCACACCATGTCTGAGGGCGTGCAGGTGAAGAATACAACCTCTGCCACACCATGCCTGAGCACGTGCAGGTAGTGGAGAACACACCCTCTGCCACACCATGTCTGAGGGCGTGCAGGTGGAGAACACACCCTATGCCACACCGTGTCTAAAGGCGTGCAGGTGAAGAATACAACCTCTGCCACACCATGCCTGAGCACGTGCAGGTAGTGGAGAACACACCCTATGCCACACCGTGTCTAAAGGCGTGCAGGTGAAGAATACAACCTCTGCCACACCATGCCTGAGCACGTGCAGGTAGTGGAGAACACACCCTATGCCACACCATGTCTGAGGACGTGCAGGAGGAGAAGCGAGGGGCCAGCCCCTCAAACACTAACCCTGCAGAAAGAGACACATAATTATGTAACTCTCCTGATGAATGGAAAAGTGCAGGAGGAACACCATGTTGAATACTGGCTTGCTAACCACTGTGACCCTGAACACAGGCCTTCCTCAGTGCATGGGCCACAAAAGTCAGTGAGCAGTCTATTCCCTCTGGTAACAACACAGTGTATTGACAGTGAGTGACGTGGTCTATTCCCTCTGGTAACAACACAGTGTATTGACAGTGAGTGATGCGGTCTATTCCCTCTGGTAACAACACAGTGTATTGACAGTGAGTGACGCGGTCTATTCCCTCTGGTAACAACACAGTGTATTGACAGTCAGTGAGCAGTCTATTCCCTCTGGTAACAACACAGTGTATTGACAGTGAGTGACGTGGTCTATTCCCTCTGGTAACAACACAGTGTATTGACAGTGAGTGACGTGGTCTATTCCCTCTGGTAACAACACAGTGTATTGACAGTGAGTGATGTGGTCTATTCCCTCTGGTAACAACACAGTGTATTGACAGTGAGTGACGTGGTCTATTCCCTCTGGTAACAACACAGTGTATTGACAGTGAGTGACGTGGTCTATTCCCTCTGGTAACAACACAGTGTATTGACAGTGAGTGACGTGGTCTATTCCCTCTGGTAACAACACAGTGTATTGACAGTGAGTGACGCGGTCTATTCCCTCTGGTAACAACACAGTGTATTGACAGTGAGTGACGCGGTCTATTCCCTCTGGTAACAACACAGTGTATTGACAGTGAGTGACGCGGTCTATTCCCTCTGGTAACAACACAGTGTATTGACAGTGAGTGACGCGGTCTATTCCCTCTGGTAACAACACAGTGTATTGACAGTGAGTGACGTGGTCTATTCCCTCTGGTAACAACACAGTGTATTGACAGTGAGTGACGAGGTCTATTCCCTCTGGTAACAACACAGTGTATTGACAGTGAGTGACGTGGTCTATTCCCTCTGGTAACAACACAGTGTATTGACAGTGAGTGACGCGGTCTATTCCCTCTGGTAACAACACAGTGTATTGACAGTGAGTGACGTGGTCTATTCCCTCTGGTAACAACACAGTGTATTGACAGTGAGTGACGCACATAGTAACATACATGTTCGAGGTAGCCAGTTGAAGTTAAAACAGACATAAACAGGCCCTTAATCAGAATGTACTCTACTGCATTAAATAATTACTATCGTCTGCATTATATCAATTTGACATACAAGCAGATGGATGGAGATACAAACCTCTCAGAGCCTGACAGATTCTCTCCAGCACAGTCTAAGGGTGTTTATAAAAGCCAATTAAAAGCTTAGTCCCCCCCATAATCAAACAAGTATAATGGCAAAGCTAAGAGCTTGTCAGTGATATATAACCGAATGGAAGAGTTTTTCCTCCTTATGAACATGTTTGGTTCTGGTATCGTATCGTAACCCATGTATCTAGATACGTATCAGATTGTGCTGAAAGGGAACGATATACCCCTAGGGGATGTATAGCGCTTTGGAATGAAAACCCTTCAAATGTTTCATTTTTTGTTTCAACAA
Source organism: Oncorhynchus keta (assembly GCF_023373465.1). Taxonomy (NCBI): domain Eukaryota; kingdom Metazoa; phylum Chordata; class Actinopteri; order Salmoniformes; family Salmonidae; genus Oncorhynchus; species Oncorhynchus keta. The sequence goes on from NW_026290787.1 coordinate 848,807, forward strand.
CTATGCAAAAAACCCAACTGTTACAACATGGTTATGGGTGTAAAAAGAAGACACCTGTACCATGTCAGATATAGAGATGAAATGTATTACATTTTGAGTTTGCATCCCATTATTACACTTTATATACTTCACAGAAGACTGAAATATAACAAAACTGTTTGACATAGAAACACCAGATTTTCAGCGGGTTTTGAAATAATGTTTATTAGTTATGAAATTATGAAAATGATTTTATAACATTCCACCCATGAGGCCACTAGGTCATTTGACTGCAGGAAAAGGCTACCAGTTATACCACTGCCTTGACAATAATATCCTTAGCTAACTATTACAGTTGTCACTCATCAATTAAGGAAAGTCTGTTTAAGGAGAATGCACAACTCCCTCATCTTTGAACAGCATTTGCCAGACACACACACACCACACACACACACCACACACACACACACACACACACACACACACACACACACACACACACACACACACACACACACACACACACACACACACACACACACACACACACACACACACACACACACACACACACACACACACACACACACACACACAAGAGAGCCAGGGAGAAGCAAAAGCAGTAGGGGCAGAGAGGAGGGTGAAGGTTTCAACTAAATTTGGGAGGCTGATTCTACAGATTGACAAGATAATACAAACGGTGCAGTAAGGGCTGTTGCTGTGATCTTATTACCTCCACGCCGGCAGTCATCATGCAAAATGCCATAAAAAAACACATCAAACACTTGTCACCAAAACAGTATTGTGCTTTCACAACTCACCTCACTGTGATTGATCAATTTGAAGAAAGAAGTTGGAAAACATGGTTGTTGTAGATGTTGTTTCAAAGCCTAACAACGAAATGGACAGCGCTTTGAGTGTGGAGTATTATTAATCATACTGGATGGACTGGTTAGGTTATGCTACACTCCAAACGTTCTATCCATGAGTCTGGGAGAGAATATATAGGCCAAGGAAATGCTATTGGCTCATTGATTGTGCAGGGCGAGTTAACCTACAATTATAGTGAATTTGTATTTGATTTTGAATAGCCTAGTAATAGGGATTTTTTGTCTTATTCCACGCTCTTTCTTTGGCATGTCATGCCATACATGGAAACACTATAGTCAGAGTAAGCAAGGCCCAGGATGGAATTCATTTAGCTTTGTCCGACATGTTTTGTCTAACCTTAAGCAGAAGCAGTACATTATGTGACCACTCCATCAAGAGTACATCCGGTGAACTTCAGGGAATAAAAAGGACCTCTACTGTCCTTTCGACTTTTTTAACACCTGTACTGTTCAGTGTCCTTTTCAAAGGCATTGACTCCAGTGAGTTACCTATGAAAAGCCTTTCCTGTCCATATCATACTATATAAATACCACCAGCTAGGGTTTGTAATATTTCCCATCCCCACTCCTTTAGCTCAGTCCTAGATAGTTCTATTACTGTGATGAAGACAGTACTTTGAATGAAAGCCTGTCTTAGAACAGCAGTACTGAGGAAGGACAGGGAGGCTGGGAAGCTCCTGTGAAACTGTGGCAGTGGCGGTAAGGAACTCTGCCATTTTCACAGTCGAATGCCCGTCTCTTCCTCATCTCTGCCAGGCAGCGCACTGCACTGCAGCTGACTGCCTCTCCCTCTCTCTTCATCTCTCTCTCTTTCCCTCTTTCTTCCTCTCTCCTTCTTTCTAAATGTCACAGTGGCAGCCGAGCTCCACGCAATGCCAAGAGTTCAGAGCTCCCAGATCAATATTACATCATTTCTCTCAATTAGGACATATTTATTCCCCTCAAGTTATTGTATGTCTGAGTGGATTCCATCTGCATTCCGGACACGTCTCCAGAGAGATCCAACAACAGCCACAGTCGCTAGGGGAGATGGAGGGGGAGAAAGAAACCATTTAAGATTCAGACTGTGGGTGAAATATGATGGTGTCTTACCTTGGGTTATTACAGATGAAAGTGGGATGTAAGAGAAGGAACACTGTCCCAAATGGTTAATATTATGCCCTGCAGGACTACCAACATTAATCCTGTCTGTCATTTTATAGTAGTGGGGGAAAGTATTCTAGGGGGGTATTCTAATTAGAGGGTGAATGTTACCTCCTACTCGGGAATTACAGAAGGATCTTAATTAGGTTGATAGATCCTGGCCATACTGGAACCCATCTCATCTCCAGCAAACTAAATGAGAATAATTGCATTGAACTCCCATCATAGAACTGTCTAAGATATATGTGATACTGTGAATTACCTGTTCAAAATGGTTCCTTGTGTTCTGAGAATGTTCTGCCATTGGGTGTAGCAAGAACTACTCTGACTTTATCAGGAGGTACAGCTAGAACTACTCTGACTTTATCAGGTGGTGTATCTAGAACTACTCTGACTTTATCAGGAGGTACAGCTAGAACTACTCTGACTTTATCAGGAGGTACAGCTAGAACTACTCTGACTTTATCAGGAGGTGTATCTAGAACTACTCTGACTTTATCAGGAGGTGTATCTAGAACTACTCTGACTTTATCAGGAGGTGGAGCTAGAACTACTCTGACTTTATCAGGAGGTGTATCTAGAACTACTCTGACTTTATCAGGAGGTGGAGCTAGAACTACTCTGACTTTATCAGGAGGTGGAGCTAGAACTACTCTGACTTTATCAGGAGGTACAGCTAGAACTACTCTGACTTTATCAGGAGGTGGAGCTAGAACTACTCTGACTTTATCAGGAGGTACAGCTAGAACTACTCTGACTTTATCAGGTGGTGTATCTAGAACTACTCTGACTTTATCAGGAGGTACTGCTAGAACTACTCTGACTTTATCAGGTGGTGTATCTAGAACTACTCTGACTTTATCAGGAGGTACAGCTAGAACTACTCTGACTTTATCAGGAGGTACAGCTAGAACTACTCTGATTTTATCAGGAGGTGGAGCTAGAACTACTCTGAATTTATCAGGAGGTACAGCTAGAACTACTCTGATTTTATCAGGAGGTGGAGCTAGAACTACTCTGAATTTATCAGGAGGTGGAGCTAGAACTACTCTAAATTTATCAGGAGGTGGAGCTAGAACTACTCTGACTTTATCAGGAGGTACAGCTAGAACTACTCTGATTTTATCAGGAGGTGGAGCTAGAACTACTCTGACTTTATCAGGAGGTACAGCTAGAACTACTCTGACTTTATCAGGAGGTGTAGCTAGAACTACTCTGAATTTATCAGGAGGTGGAGCTAGAACTACTCTGAACTTATCAGGAGGTGGAGCTAGAACTACTCTGAATTTATCAGGAGGTGGAGCTAGAACTACTCTGACTTTATCAGGAGGTGGAGCTAGAACTACTCTGACTTTATCAGGTGGTGTATCTAGAACTACTCTGACTTTATCAGGTGGTGTATCTAGAACTACTCTGACTTTATCAGGAGGTGTATCTAGAACTACTCTGACTTTATCAGGTGGTGTAGCTAGAACTACTCTGACTTTATCAGGAGGTACAGCTAGAACTACTCTGACTTTATCAGGTGGTGTATCTAGAACTACTCTGACTTTATCAAGAGGTACAGCTAGAACTACTCTGACTTTATCGGGTGGTGGAGCTAGAACTACTCTGACTTTATCAGGTGGTGTATCTAGAACTACTCTGACTTTATCAGGAGGTACAGCTAGAACTACTCTGACTTTATCAGGAGGTACAGCTAGAACTACTCTGACTTTATCAGGAGGTGGAGCTAGAACTACTCTGACTTTATCAGCTGGTGTATCTAGAACTACTCTGACTTTATCAGGAGGTACAGCTAGAACTACTCTGACTTTATCAGGAGGTGTAGCTAGAACTACTCTGACTTTATCAGGAGGTACAGCAAGAACTACTCTGACTTTATCAGGTGGTGTATCTAGAACTACTCTGACTTCATCAGGAGGTACAGCTAGAACTACTCTGACTTTATCAGGAGGTGTAGCTAGAACTACTCTGACTTTATCAGGAGGTACAGCTAGAACTACTCTGACTTTATCAGGTGGTGTATCTAGAACTACTCTGACTTTATCAGGAGGTACAGCTAGAACTACTCTGACTTTATCAGGAGGTACAGCTAGAACTACTCTGACTTTATCAGGAGGTACAGCTAGAACTACTCTGACTTTATCAGGAGGTACAGCTAGAACTACTCTGACTTTATCAGGAGGTGGAGCTAGAACTACTCTGACTTTATCAGGAGGTGGAGCTAGAACTACTCTGACTTTATCAGGAGGTGGAGCTAGAACTACTCTGACTTTATCAGGAGGTGGAGCTAGAACTACTCTGAATTTATCAGGAGGTGGAGCTAGAACTACTCTGACTTTATCAGGAGGTGGAGCTAGAACTACTCTGACTTTATCAGGAGGTGTATCTAGAACTACTCTGACTTTATCAGGAGGTGGAGCTAGAACTACTCTGACTTTATCAGGAGGTACAGCTAGAACTACTCTGACTTTATCAGGTGGTGTATCTAGAACTACTCTGACTTTATCAGGAGGTACTGCTAGAACTACTCTGACTTTATCAGGTGGTGTATCTAGAACTACTCTGACTTCATCAGGAGGTACAGCTAGAACTACTCTGACTTTATCAGGAGGTACAGCTAGAACTACTCTGATTTTATCAGGAGGTGGAGCTAGAACTACTCTGAATTTATCAGGAGGTACAGCTAGAACTACTCTGATTTTATCAGGAGGTGGAGCTAGAACTACTCTGAATTTATCAGGAGGTGGAGCTAGAACTACTCTAAATTTATCAGGAGGTGGAGCTAGAACTACTCTGACTTTATCAGGAGGTACAGCTAGAACTACTCTGATTTTATCAGGAGGTGGAGCTAGAACTACTCTGACTTTATCAGGAGGTACAGCTAGAACTACTCTGACTTTATCAGGAGGTGGAGCTAGAACTACTCTGAATTTATCAGGAGGTGGAGCTAGAACTACTCTGAACTTATCAGGAGGTGGAGCTAGAACTACTCTGAATTTATCAGGAGGTGGAGCTAGAACTACTCTGACTTTATCAGGAGGTGGAGCTAGAACTACTCTGACTTTATCAGGTGGTGTATCTAGAACTACTCTGACTTTATCAGGTGGTGTATCTAGAACTACTCTGACTTTATCAGGAGGTGTATCTAGAACTACTCTGACTTTATCAGGTGGTGTATCTAGAACTACTCTGACTTTATCAGGAGGTGGAGCTAGAACTACTCTGAACTTATCAGGAGGTGGAGCTAGAACTACTCTGAATTTATCAGGAGGTGGAGCTAGAACTACTCTGACTTTATCAGGAGGTGGAGCTAGAACTACTCTGACTTTATCAGGTGGTGTATCTAGAACTACTCTGACTTTATCAGGTGGTGTATCTCGAACTACTCTGACTTTATCAGGAGGTGTATCTAGAACTACTCTGACTTTATCAGGTGGTGTAGCTAGAACTACTCTGACTTTATCAGGAGGTACAGCTAGAACTACTCTGACTTTATCAGGTGGTGTATCTAGAACTACTCTGACTTTATCAAGAGGTACAGCTAGAACTACTCTGACTTTATCGGGTGGTGGAGCTAGAACTACTCTGACTTTATCAGGTGGTGTATCTAGAACTACTCTGACTTTATCAGGAGGTACAGCTAGAACTACTCTGACTTTATCAGGAGGTACAGCTAGAACTACTCTGACTTTATCAGGAGGTGGAGCTAGAACTACTCTGACTTCATCAGGTGGTGTATCTAGAACTACTCTGACTTTATCAGGAGGTACAGCTAGAACTACTCTGACTTTATCAGGAGGTGTAGCTAGAACTACTCTGACTTTATCAGGAGGTACAGCAAGAACTACTCTGACTTTATCAGGTGGTGTATCTAGAACTACTCTGACTTCATCAGGAGGTACAGCTAGAACTACTCTGACTTTATCAGGAGGTGTAGCTAGAACTACTCTGACTTTATCAGGAGGTACAGCTAGAACTACTCTGACTTTATCAGGTGGTGTATCTAGAACTACTCTGACTTTATCAGGAGGTACAGCTAGAACTACTCTGACTTTATCAGGAGGTACAGCTAGAACTACTCTGACTTTATCAGGAGGTACAGCTAGAACTACTCTGACTTTATCAGGTGGTGTATCTAGAACTACTCTGACTTCATCAGGAGGTACAGCTAGAACTACTCTGACTTTATCAGGAGGTACAGCTAGAACTACTCTGACTTTATCAGGAGGTGGAGCTAGAACTGCTCTGACTTTATCAGGAGGTGGAGCTAGAACTACTCTGACTTTATCAGGAGGTACAGCTAGAACTACTCTGACTTTATCAGGTGGTGTATCTAGAACTACTCTGACTTTATCAGGAGGTACAGCTAGAACTACTCTGACTTTATCAGGTGGTGTATCTAGAACTACTCTGACTTTATCAGGTGTATCTAGAACTACTCTGACTTTATCAAGAGGTACAGCTAGAACTACTCTGACTTTATCGGGTGGTGGAGCTAGAACTACTCTGACTTTATCAGGTGGTGTATCTAGAACTACTCTGACTTTATCAGGATCTACAGCTAGAACTACTCTGAGTTTATCAGGAGGTACAGCTAGAACTACTCTGACTTTATCAGGAGGTGGAGCTAGAACTACTCTGACTTTATCAGGTGGTGTATCTAGAACTACTCTGACTTTATCAGGAGGTACAGCTAGAACTACTCTGACTTTATCAGGAGGTGTAGCTAGAACTACTCTGACTTTATCAGGAGGTACAGCTAGAACTACTCTGACTTTATCAGGTGGTGTATCTAGAACTACTCTGACTTTATCAGGAGGTACAGCTAGAACTACTCTGACTTTATCAGGAGGTACAGCAAGAACTACTCTGACTTTATCAGGAGGTACAGCTAGAACTACTCTGACTTTATCAGGTGGTGTATCTAGAACTACTCTGACTTTATCAGGAGGTACAGCTAGAACTACTCTGACTTTATCAGGAGGTACAGCTAGAACTACTCTGACTTTATCAGGAGGTGGAGCTAGAACTACTCTGACTTTATCAGGAGGTGGAGCTAGAACTACTCTGACTTTATCAGGAGGTACAGCTAGAACTACTCTGACTTTATCAAGTGGTGTATCTAGAACTACTCTGACTTTATCAGGAGGTACAGCTAGAACTACTCTGACTTTATCAGGAGGTGTAGCTAGAACTACTCTGACTTTATCAGGAGGTACAGCTAGAACTACTCTGACTTTATCAGGTGGTGTATCTAGAACTACTCTGACTTTATCAGGAGGTACAGCTAGAACTACTCTGACTTTATCAGGAGGTACAGCTAGAACTACTCTGACTTTATCAGGAGGTGGAGCTAGAACTACTCTGACTTTATCAGGAGGTGGAGCTAGAACTACTCTGAATTTATCAGGAGGTGGAGCTAGAACTACTCTGACTTTATCAGGAGGTGGAGCTAGAACTACTCTGACTTTATCAGGAGGTGTATCTAGAACTACTCTGACTTTATCAGGAGGTGGAGCTAGAACTACTCTGACTTTATCAGGAGGTGTATCTAGAACTACTCTGACTTTATCAGGAGGTGGAGCTAGAACTACTCTGACTTTATCAGGAGGTGGAGCTAGAACTACTCTGACTTTATCAGGAGGTACAGCTAGAACTACTCTGACTTTATCAGGAGGTGGAGCTAGAACTACTCTGACTTTATCAGGAGGTACAGCTAGAACTACTCTGACTTTATCAGGTGGTGTATCTAGAACTACTCTGACTTTATCAGGAGGTACAGCTAGAACTACTCTGACTTTATCAGGAGGTACAGCTAGAACTACTCTGACTTTATCAGGAGGTACAGCTAGAACTACTCTGACTTTATCAGGTGGTGTATCTAGAACTACTCTGACTTTATCAGGAGGTACAGCTAGAACTACTCTGACTTTATCAGGAGGTACAGCTAGAACTACTCTGACTTTATCAGGAGGTGGAGCTAGAACTACTCTGACTTTATCAGGAGGTGGAGCTAGAACTACTCTGACTTTATCAGGAGGTACAGCTAGAACTACTCTGACTTTATCAGGTGGTGTATCTAGAACTACTCTGACTTTATCAGGAGGTACAGCTAGAACTACTCTGACTTTATCAGGTGGTGTATCTAGAACTACTCTGACTTTATCAGGTGTATCTAGAACTACTCTGACTTTATCAAGAGGTACAGCTAGAACTACTCTGACTTTATCGGGTGGTGGAGCTAGAACTACTCTGACTTTATCAGGTGGTGTATCAAGAACTACTCTGACTTTATCAGGAGGTACAGCTAGAAGTACTCTGAGTTTATCAGGAGGTACAGCTAGAACTACTCTGACTTTATCAGGAGGTGGAGCTAGAACTACTCTGACTTTATCAGGTGGTGTATCTAGAACTACTCTGACTTTATCAGGAGGTACAGCTAGAACTACTCTGACTTTATCAGGAGGTGTAGCTAGAACTACTCTGACTTTATCAGGAGGTACAGCTAGAACTACTCTGACTTTATCAGGTGGTGTATCTAGAACTACTCTGACTTCACCAGGAGGTACAGCTAGAACTACTCTGACTTTATCAGGAGGTGTAGCTAGAACTACTCTGACTTTATCAGGAGGTACAGCTAGAACTACTCTGACTTTATCAGGTGGTGTATCTAGAACTACTCTGACTTTATCAGGAGGTACAGCTAGAACTACTCTGACTTTATCAGGAGGTACAGCTAGAACTACTCTGACTTTATCAAGTGGTGTATCTAGAACTACTCTGACTTTATCAGGAGGTACAGCTAGAACTACTCTGACTTTATCAGGAGGTGTAGCTAGAACTACTCTGACTTTATCAGGAGGTACAGCTAGAACTACTCTGACTTTATCAGGTGGTGTATCTAGAACTACTCTGACTTTATCAGGAGGTACAGCTAGAACTACTCTGACTTTATCAGGAGGTACAGCTAGAACTACTCTGACTTTATCAGGAGGTGGAGCTAGAACTACTCTGACTTTATCAGGAGGTGGAGCTAGAACTACTCTGAATTTATCAGGAGGTGTAGCTAGAACTACTCTGACTTTATCAGGAGGTACAGCTAGAACTACTCTGACTTTATCAGGTGGTGTATCTAGAACTACTCTGACTTTATCAGGAGGTACAGCTAGAACTACTCTGACTTTATCAGGAGGTACAGCTAGAACTACTCTGACTTTATCAGGAGGTGGAGCTAGAACTACTCTGACTTTATCAGGAGGTGGAGCTAGAACTACTCTGAATTTATCAGGAGGTGGAGCTAGAACTACTCTGACTTTATCAGGAGGTGGAGCTAGAACTACTCTGACTTTATCAGGAGGTGTATCTAGAACTACTCTGACTTTATCAGGAGGTGGAGCTAGAACTACTCTGACTTTATCAGGAGGTGTATCTAGAACTACTCTGACTTTATCAGGAGGTGGAGCTAGAACTACTCTGACTTTATCAGGAGGTGGAGCTAGAACTACTCTGACTTTATCAGGAGGTACAGCTAGAACTACTCTGACTTTATCAGGAGGTGGAGCTAGAACTACTCTGACTTTATCAGGAGGTACAGCTAGAACTACTCTGACTTTATCAGGTGGTGTATCTAGAACTACTCTGACTTTATCAGGAGGTACAGCTAGAACTACTCTGACTTTATCAGGAGGTACAGCTAGAACTACTCTGACTTTATCAGGAGGTACAGCTAGAACTACTCTGACTTTATCAGGTGGTGTATCTAGAACTACTCTGACTTTATCAGGAGGTACAGCTAGAACTACTCTGACTTTATCAGGAGGTACAGCTAGAACTACTCTGACTTTATCAGGAGGTGGAGCTAGAACTACTCTGACTTTATCAGGAGGTGGAGCTAGAACTACTCTGACTTTATCAGGAGGTACAGCTAGAACTACTCTGACTTTATCAGGTGGTGTATCTAGAACTACTCTGACTTTATCAGGAGGTACAGCTAGAACTACTCTGACTTTATCAGGTGGTGTATCTAGAACTACTCTGACTTTATCAGGTGTATCTAGAACTACTCTGACTTTATCAAGAGGTACAGCTAGAACTACTCTGACTTTATCGGGTGGTGGAGCTAGAACTACTCTGACTTTATCAGGTGGTGTATCAAGAACTACTCTGACTTTATCAGGAGGTACAGCTAGAAGTACTCTGAGTTTATCAGGAGGTACAGCTAGAACTACTCTGACTTTATCAGGAGGTGGAGCTAGAACTACTCTGACTTTATCAGGTGGTGTATCTAGAACTACTCTGACTTTATCAGGAGGTACAGCTAGAACTACTCTGACTTTATCAGGAGGTGTAGCTAGAACTACTCTGACTTTATCAGGAGGTACAGCTAGAACTACTCTGACTTTATCAGGTGGTGTATCTAGAACTACTCTGACTTCACCAGGAGGTACAGCTAGAACTACTCTGACTTTATCAGGAGGTGTAGCTAGAACTACTCTGACTTTATCAGGAGGTACAGCTAGAACTACTCTGACTTTATCAGGTGGTGTATCTAGAACTACTCTGACTTTATCAGGAGGTACAGCTAGAACTACTCTGACTTTATCAGGAGGTACAGCTAGAACTACTCTGACTTTATCAAGTGGTGTATCTAGAACTACTCTGACTTTATCAGGAGGTACAGCTAGAACTACTCTGACTTTATCAGGTGGTGTATCTAGAACTACTCTGACTTCACCAGGAGGTACAGCTAGAACTACTCTGACTTTATCAGGAGGTGTAGCTAGAACTACTCTGACTTTATCAGGAGGTACAGCTAGAACTACTCTGACTTTATCAGGTGGTGTATCTAGAACTACTCTGACTTTATCAGGAGGTACAGCTAGAACTACTCTGACTTTATCAGGAGGTACAGCTAGAACTACTCTGACTTTATCAAGTGGTGTATCTAGAACTACTCTGACTTTATCAGGAGGTACAGCTAGAACTACTCTGACTTTATCAGGAGGTGTAGCTAGAACTACTCTGACTTTATCAGGAGGTACAGCTAGAACTACTCTGACTTTATCAGGTGGTGTATCTAGAACTACTCTGACTTTATCAGGAGGTACAGCTAGAACTACTCTGACTTTATCAGGAGGTACAGCTAGAACTACTCTGACTTTATCAGGAGGTGGAGCTAGAACTACTCTGACTTTATCAGGAGGTGGAGCTAGAACTACTCTGAATTTATCAGGAGGTGTAGCTAGAACTACTCTGACTTTATCAGGAGGTACAGCTAGAACTACTCTGACTTTATCAGGTGGTGTATCTAGAACTACTCTGACTTTATCAGGAGGTACAGCTAGAACTACTCTGACTTTATCAGGAGGTACAGCTAGAACTACTCTGACTTTATCAGGAGGTGGAGCTAGAACTACTCTGACTTTATCAGGAGGTGGAGCTAGAACTACTCTGAATTTATCAGGAGGTGGAGCTAGAACTACTCTGACTTTATCAGGAGGTGGAGCTAGAACTACTCTGACTTTATCAGGAGGTGTATCTAGAACTACTCTGACTTTATCAGGAGGTGGAGCTAGAACTACTCTGACTTTATCAGGAGGTGTATCTAGAACTACTCTGACTTTATCAGGAGGTGGAGCTAGAACTACTCTGACTTTATCAGGAGGTGGAGCTAGAACTACTCTGACTTTATCAGGAGGTACAGCTAGAACTACTCTGACTTTATCAGGAGGTGGAGCTAGAACTACTCTGACTTTATCAGGAGGTACAGCTAGAACTACTCTGACTTTATCAGGTGGTGTATCTAGAACTACTCTGACTTTATCAGGAGGTACAGCTAGAACTACTCTGACTTTATCAGGAGGTACAGCTAGAACTACTCTGACTTTATCAGGAGGTACAGCTAGAACTACTCTGACTTTATCAGGTGGTGTATCTAGAACTACTCTGACTTTATCAGGAGGTACAGCTAGAACTACTCTGACTTTATCAGGAGGTACAGCTAGAACTACTCTGACTTTATCAGGAGGTGGAGCTAGAACTACTCTGACTTTATCAGGAGGTGGAGCTAGAACTACTCTGACTTTATCAGGAGGTACAGCTAGAACTACTCTGACTTTATCAGGTGGTGTATCTAGAACTACTCTGACTTTATCAGGAGGTACAGCTAGAACTACTCTGACTTTATCAGGTGGTGTATCTAGAACTACTCTGACTTTATCAGGTGTATCTAGAACTACTCTGACTTTATCAAGAGGTACAGCTAGAACTACTCTGACTTTATCGGGTGGTGGAGCTAGAACTACTCTGACTTTATCAGGTGGTGTATCAAGAACTACTCTGACTTTATCAGGAGGTACAGCTAGAAGTACTCTGAGTTTATCAGGAGGTACAGCTAGAACTACTCTGACTTTATCAGGAGGTGGAGCTAGAACTACTCTGACTTTATCAGGTGGTGTATCTAGAACTACTCTGACTTTATCAGGAGGTACAGCTAGAACTACTCTGACTTTATCAGGAGGTGTAGCTAGAACTACTCTGACTTTATCAGGAGGTACAGCTAGAACTACTCTGACTTTATCAGGTGGTGTATCTAGAACTACTCTGACTTCACCAGGAGGTACAGCTAGAACTACTCTGACTTTATCAGGAGGTGTAGCTAGAACTACTCTGACTTTATCAGGAGGTACAGCTAGAACTACTCTGACTTTATCAGGTGGTGTATCTAGAACTACTCTGACTTTATCAGGAGGTACAGCTAGAACTACTCTGACTTTATCAGGAGGTACAGCTAGAACTACTCTGACTTTATCAAGTGGTGTATCTAGAACTACTCTGACTTTATCAGGAGGTACAGCTAGAACTACTCTGACTTTATCAGGAGGTGTAGCTAGAACTACTCTGACTTTATCAGGAGGTACAGCTAGAACTACTCTGACTTTATCAGGTGGTGTATCTAGAACTACTCTGACTTTATCAGGAGGTACAGCTAGAACTACTCTGACTTTATCAGGAGGTACAGCTAGAACTACTCTGACTTTATCAGGAGGTGGAGCTAGAACTACTCTGACTTTATCAGGAGGTGGAGCTAGAACTACTCTGAATTTATCAGGAGGTGGAGCTAGAACTACTCTGACTTTATCAGGAGGTGGAGCTAGAACTACTCTGACTTTATCAGGAGGTGTATCTAGAACTACTCTGACTTTATCAGGAGGTGGAGCTAGAACTACTCTGACTTTATCAGGAGGTGTATCTAGAACTACTCTGACTTTATCAGGAGGTGGAGCTAGAACTACTCTGACTTTATCAGGAGGTGGAGCTAGAACTACTCTGACTTTATCAGGAGGTACAGCTAGAACTACTCTGACTTTATCAGGAGGTGGAGCTAGAACTACTCTGACTTTATCAGGAGGTACAGCTAGAACTACTCTGACTTTATCAGGTGGTGTATCTAGAACTACTCTGACTTTATCAGGAGGTACAGCTAGAACTACTCTGACTTTATCAGGAGGTACAGCTAGAACTACTCTGACTTTATCAGGAGGTACAGCTAGAACTACTCTGACTTTATCAGGTGGTGTATCTAGAACTACTCTGACTTTATCAGGAGGTACAGCTAGAACTACTCTGACTTTATCAGGAGGTACAGCTAGAACTACTCTGACTTTATCAGGAGGTGGAGCTAGAACTACTCTGACTTTATCAGGAGGTGGAGCTAGAACTACTCTGACTTTATCAGGAGGTACAGCTAGAACTACTCTGACTTTATCAGGTGGTGTATCTAGAACTACTCTGACTTTATCAGGAGGTACAGCTAGAACTACTCTGACTTTATCAGGTGGTGTATCTAGAACTACTCTGACTTTATCAGGTGTATCTAGAACTACTCTGACTTTATCAAGAGGTACAGCTAGAACTACTCTGACTTTATCGGGTGGTGGAGCTAGAACTACTCTGACTTTATCAGGTGGTGTATCTAGAACTACTCTGACTTTATCAGGAGGTACAGCTAGAACTACTCTGAGTTTATCAGGAGGTACAGCTAGAACTACTCTGACTTTATCAGGAGGTGGAGCTAGAACTACTCTGACTTTATCAGGTGGTGTATCTAGAACTACTCTGACTTTATCAGGAGGTACAGCTAGAACTACTCTGACTTTATCAGGAGGTGTAGCTAGAACTACTCTGACTTTATCAGGAGGTACAGCTAGAACTACTCTGACTTTATCAGGTGGTGTATCTAGAACTACTCTGACTTCACCAGGAGGTACAGCTAGAACTACTCTGACTTTATCAGGAGGTGTAGCTAGAACTACTCTGACTTTATCAGGAGGTACAGCTAGAACTACTCTGACTTTATCAGGTGGTGTATCTAGAACTACTCTGACTTTATCAGGAGGTACAGCTAGAACTACTCTGACTTTATCAGGAGGTACAGCTAGAACTACTCTGACTTTATCAGGAGGTACAGCTAGAACTACTCTGACTTTATCAGGTGGTGTATCTAGAACTACTCTGACTTTATCAGGAGGTACAGCTAGAACTACTCTGACTTTATCAGGAGGTACAGCTAGAACTACTCTGACTTTATCAGGAGGTGGAGCTAGAACTACTCTGACTTTATCAGGAGGTGGAGCTAGAACTACTCTGACTTTATCAGGAGGTACAGCTAGAACTACTCTGACTTTATCAAGTGGTGTATCTAGAACTACTCTGACTTTATCAGGAGGTACAGCTAGAACTACTCTGACTTTATCAGGAGGTACAGCTAGAACTACTCTGACTTTATCAGGTGGTGTATCTAGAACTACTCTGACTTTATCAGGAGGTACAGCTAGAACTACTCTGACTTTATCAGGAGGTACAGCTAGAACTACTCTGACTTTATCAGGAGGTGGAGCTAGAACTACTCTGACTTTATCAGGAGGTGGAGCTAGAACTACTCTGAATTTATCAGGAGGTGGAGCTAGAACTACTCTGACTTTATCAGGAGGTGGAGCTAGAACTACTCTGACTTTATCAGGAGGTGTATCTAGAACTACTCTGACTTTATCAGGAGGTGGAGCTAGAACTACTCTGACTTTATCAGGAGGTGTATCTAGAACTACTCTGACTTTATCAGGAGGTGGAGCTAGAACTACTCTGACTTTATCAGGAGGTGGAGCTAGAACTACTCTGACTTTATCAGGAGGTACAGCTAGAACTACTCTGACTTTATCAGGAGGTGGAGCTAGAACTACTCTGACTTTATCAGGAGGTACAGCTAGAACTACTCTGACTTTATCAGGTGGTGTATCTAGAACTACTCTGACTTTATCAGGAGGTACAGCTAGAACTACTCTGACTTTATCAGGAGGTACAGCTAGAACTACTCTGACTTTATCAGGAGGTACAGCTAGAACTACTCTGACTTTATCAGGTGGTGTATCTAGAACTACTCTGACTTTATCAGGAGGTACAGCTAGAACTACTCTGACTTTATCAGGAGGTACAGCTAGAACTACTCTGACTTTATCAGGAGGTGGAGCTAGAACTACTCTGACTTTATCAGGAGGTGGAGCTAGAACTACTCTGACTTTATCAGGAGGTACAGCTAGAACTACTCTGACTTTATCAGGTGGTGTATCTAGAACTACTCTGACTTTATCAGGAGGTACAGCTAGAACTACTCTGACTTTATCAGGTGGTGTATCTAGAACTACTCTGACTTTATCAGGTGTATCTAGAACTACTCTGACTTTATCAAGAGGTACAGCTAGAACTACTCTGACTTTATCGGGTGGTGGAGCTAGAACTACTCTGACTTTATCAGGTGGTGTATCAAGAACTACTCTGACTTTATCAGGAGGTACAGCTAGAAGTACTCTGAGTTTATCAGGAGGTACAGCTAGAACTACTCTGACTTTATCAGGAGGTGGAGCTAGAACTACTCTGACTTTATCAGGTGGTGTATCTAGAACTACTCTGACTTTATCAGGAGGTACAGCTAGAACTACTCTGACTTTATCAGGAGGTGTAGCTAGAACTACTCTGACTTTATCAGGAGGTACAGCTAGAACTACTCTGACTTTATCAGGTGGTGTATCTAGAACTACTCTGACTTCACCAGGAGGTACAGCTAGAACTACTCTGACTTTATCAGGAGGTGTAGCTAGAACTACTCTGACTTTATCAGGAGGTACAGCTAGAACTACTCTGACTTTATCAGGTGGTGTATCTAGAACTACTCTGACTTTATCAGGAGGTACAGCTAGAACTACTCTGACTTTATCAGGAGGTACAGCTAGAACTACTCTGACTTTATCAAGTGGTGTATCTAGAACTACTCTGACTTTATCAGGAGGTACAGCTAGAACTACTCTGACTTTATCAGGAGGTGTAGCTAGAACTACTCTGACTTTATCAGGAGGTACAGCTAGAACTACTCTGACTTTATCAGGTGGTGTATCTAGAACTACTCTGACTTTATCAGGAGGTACAGCTAGAACTACTCTGACTTTATCAGGAGGTACAGCTAGAACTACTCTGACTTTATCAGGAGGTGGAGCTAGAACTACTCTGACTTTATCAGGAGGTGGAGCTAGAACTACTCTGAATTTATCAGGAGGTGGAGCTAGAACTACTCTGACTTTATCAGGAGGTGGAGCTAGAACTACTCTGACTTTATCAGGAGGTGTATCTAGAACTACTCTGACTTTATCAGGAGGTGGAGCTAGAACTACTCTGACTTTATCAGGAGGTGTATCTAGAACTACTCTGACTTTATCAGGAGGTGGAGCTAGAACTACTCTGACTTTATCAGGAGGTGGAGCTAGAACTACTCTGACTTTATCAGGAGGTACAGCTAGAACTACTCTGACTTTATCAGGAGGTGGAGCTAGAACTACTCTGACTTTATCAGGAGGTACAGCTAGAACTACTCTGACTTTATCAGGTGGTGTATCTAGAACTACTCTGACTTTATCAGGAGGTACAGCTAGAACTACTCTGACTTTATCAGGAGGTACAGCTAGAACTACTCTGACTTTATCAGGAGGTACAGCTAGAACTACTCTGACTTTATCAGGTGGTGTATCTAGAACTACTCTGACTTTATCAGGAGGTACAGCTAGAACTACTCTGACTTTATCAGGAGGTACAGCTAGAACTACTCTGACTTTATCAGGAGGTGGAGCTAGAACTACTCTGACTTTATCAGGAGGTGGAGCTAGAACTACTCTGACTTTATCAGGAGGTACAGCTAGAACTACTCTGACTTTATCAGGTGGTGTATCTAGAACTACTCTGACTTTATCAGGAGGTACAGCTAGAACTACTCTGACTTTATCAGGTGGTGTATCTAGAACTACTCTGACTTTATCAGGTGTATCTAGAACTACTCTGACTTTATCAAGAGGTACAGCTAGAACTACTCTGACTTTATCGGGTGGTGGAGCTAGAACTACTCTGACTTTATCAGGTGGTGTATCTAGAACTACTCTGACTTTATCAGGAGGTACAGCTAGAACTACTCTGAGTTTATCAGGAGGTACAGCTAGAACTACTCTGACTTTATCAGGAGGTGGAGCTAGAACTACTCTGACTTTATCAGGTGGTGTATCTAGAACTACTCTGACTTTATCAGGAGGTACAGCTAGAACTACTCTGACTTTATCAGGAGGTGTAGCTAGAACTACTCTGACTTTATCAGGAGGTACAGCTAGAACTACTCTGACTTTATCAGGTGGTGTATCTAGAACTACTCTGACTTCACCAGGAGGTACAGCTAGAACTACTCTGACTTTATCAGGAGGTGTAGCTAGAACTACTCTGACTTTATCAGGAGGTACAGCTAGAACTACTCTGACTTTATCAGGTGGTGTATCTAGAACTACTCTGACTTTATCAGGAGGTACAGCTAGAACTACTCTGACTTTATCAGGAGGTACAGCTAGAACTACTCTGACTTTATCAGGAGGTACAGCTAGAACTACTCTGACTTTATCAGGTGGTGTATCTAGAACTACTCTGACTTTATCAGGAGGTACAGCTAGAACTACTCTGACTTTATCAGGAGGTACAGCTAGAACTACTCTGACTTTATCAGGAGGTGGAGCTAGAACTACTCTGACTTTATCAGGAGGTGGAGCTAGAACTACTCTGACTTTATCAGGAGGTACAGCTAGAACTACTCTGACTTTATCAAGTGGTGTATCTAGAACTACTCTGACTTTATCAGGAGGTACAGCTAGAACTACTCTGACTTTATCAGGAGGTGTAGCTAGAACTACTCTGACTTTATCAGGAGGTACAGCTAGAACTACTCTGACTTTATCAGGTGGTGTATCTAGAACTACTCTGACTTTATCAGGAGGTACAGCTAGAACTACTCTGACTTTATCAGGAGGTACAGCTAGAACTACTCTGACTTTATCAGGAGGTGGAGCTAGAACTACTCTGACTTTATCAGGAGGTGGAGCTAGAACTACTCTGAATTTATCAGGAGGTGGAGCTAGAACTACTCTGACTTTATCAGGAGGTGGAGCTAGAACTACTCTGACTTTATCAGGAGGTACAGCTAGAACTACTCTGACTTTATCAGGAGGTGGAGCTAGAACTACTCTGACTTTATCAGGAGGTACAGCTAGAACTACTCTGACTTTATCAGGTGGTGTATCTAGAACTACTCTGACTTTATCAGGAGGTACAGCTAGAACTACTCTGACTTTATCAGGAGGTACAGCTAGAACTACTCTGACTTTATCAGGAGGTACAGCTAGAACTACTCTGACTTTATCAGGTGGTGTATCTAGAACTACTCTGACTTTATCAGGAGGTACAGCTAGAACTACTCTGACTTTATCAGGAGGTACAGCTAGAACTACTCTGACTTTATCAGGAGGTGGAGCTAGAACTACTCTGACTTTATCAGGAGGTGGAGCTAGAACTACTCTGACTTTATCAGGAGGTACAGCTAGAACTACTCTGACTTTATCAGGTGGTGTATCTAGAACTACTCTGACTTTATCAGGAGGTACAGCTAGAACTACTCTGACTTTATCAGGTGGTGTATCTAGAACTACTCTGACTTTATCAGGTGTATCTAGAACTACTCTGACTTTATCAAGAGGTACAGCTAGAACTACTCTGACTTTATCGGGTGGTGGAGCTAGAACTACTCTGACTTTATCAGGTGGTGTATCTAGAACTACTCTGACTTTATCAGGAGGTACAGCTAGAACTACTCTGAGTTTATCAGGAGGTACAGCTAGAACTACTCTGACTTTATCAGGAGGTGGAGCTAGAACTACTCTGACTTTATCAGGTGGTGTATCTAGAACTACTCTGACTTTATCAGGAGGTACAGCTAGAACTACTCTGACTTTATCAGGAGGTGTAGCTAGAACTACTCTGACTTTATCAGGAGGTACAGCTAGAACTACTCTGACTTTATCAGGTGGTGTATCTAGAACTACTCTGACTTCACCAGGAGGTACAGCTAGAACTACTCTGACTTTATCAGGAGGTGTAGCTAGAACTACTCTGACTTTATCAGGAGGTACAGCTAGAACTACTCTGACTTTATCAGGTGGTGTATCTAGAACTACTCTGACTTTATCAGGAGGTACAGCTAGAACTACTCTGACTTTATCAGGAGGTACAGCTAGAACTACTCTGACTTTATCAGGAGGTACAGCTAGAACTACTCTGACTTTATCAGGTGGTGTATCTAGAACTACTCTGACTTTATCAGGAGGTACAGCTAGAACTACTCTGACTTTATCAGGAGGTACAGCTAGAACTACTCTGACTTTATCAGGAGGTGGAGCTAGAACTACTCTGACTTTATCAGGAGGTGGAGCTAGAACTACTCTGACTTTATCAGGAGGTACAGCTAGAACTACTCTGACTTTATCAAGTGGTGTATCTAGAACTACTCTGACTTTATCAGGAGGTACAGCTAGAACTACTCTGACTTTATCAGGAGGTGTAGCTAGAACTACTCTGACTTTATCAGGAGGTACAGCTAGAACTACTCTGACTTTATCAGGTGGTGTATCTAGAACTACTCTGACTTTATCAGGAGGTACAGCTAGAACTACTCTGACTTTATCAGGAGGTACAGCTAGAACTACTCTGACTTTATCAGGAGGTGGAGCTAGAACTACTCTGACTTTATCAGGAGGTGGAGCTAGAACTACTCTGAATTTATCAGGAGGTGGAGCTAGAACTACTCTGACTTTATCAGGAGGTGGAGCTAGAACTACTCTGACTTTATCAGGAGGTGTATCTAGAACTACTCTGACTTTATCAGGAGGTGGAGCTAGAACTACTCTGACTTTATCAGGAGGTGTATCTAGAACTACTCTGACTTTATCAGGAGGTGGAGCTAGAACTACTCTGACTTTATCAGGAGGTGGAGCTAGAACTACTCTGACTTTATCAGGAGGTACAGCTAGAACTACTCTGACTTTATCAGGAGGTGGAGCTAGAACTACTCTGACTTTATCAGGAGGTACAGCTAGAACTACTCTGACTTTATCAGGTGGTGTATCTAGAACTACTCTGACTTTATCAGGAGGTACTGCTAGAACTACTCTGACTTTATCAGGTGGTGTATCTAGAACTACTCTGACTTTATCAGGAGGTACAGCTAGAACTACTCTGACTTTATCAGGAGGTACAGCTAGAACTACTCTGACTTTATCAGGAGGTAAGGCTAGAACTACTCTGAATTTATCAGGAGGTGGAGCTAGAACTACTCTGACTTTATCAGGTGGTGTATCTAGAACTACTCTGACTTTATCAGGTGGTGTATCTAGAACTACTCTGACTTTATCAGGAGGTACAGCTAGAACTACTCTGACTTTATCAGGAGGTACAGCTAGAACTACTCTGACTTTATCAGGAGGTACAGCTAGAACTACTCTGACTTTATCAGGTGGTGTATCTAGAACTACTCTGACTTTATCAGGAGGTACAGCTAGAACTACTCTGACTTTATCAGGAGGTACAGCTAGAACTACTCTGACTTTATCAGGAGGTGGAGCTAGAACTACTCTGACTTTATCAGGAGGTGGAGCTAGAACTACTCTGACTTTATCAGGAGGTACAGCTAGAACTACTCTGACTTTATCAAGTGGTGTATCTAGAACTACTCTGACTTTATCAGGAGGTACAGCTAGAACTACTCTGACTTTATCAGGAGGTGTAGCTAGAACTACTCTGACTTTATCAGGAGGTACAGCTAGAACTACTCTGACTTTATCAGGTGGTGTATCTAGAACTACTCTGACTTTATCAGGAGGTACAGCTAGAACTACTCTGACTTTATCAGGAGGTACAGCTAGAACTACTCTGACTTTATCAGGAGGTGGAGCTAGAACTACTCTGACTTTATCAGGAGGTGGAGCTAGAACTACTCTGAATTTATCAGGAGGTGGAGCTAGAACTACTCTGACTTTATCAGGAGGTGGAGCTAGAACTACTCTGACTTTATCAGGAGGTGTATCTAGAACTACTCTGACTTTATCAGGAGGTGGAGCTAGAACTACTCTGACTTTATCAGGAGGTGTATCTAGAACTACTCTGACTTTATCAGGAGGTGGAGCTAGAACTACTCTGACTTTATCAGGAGGTGGAGCTAGAACTACTCTGACTTTATCAGGAGGTACAGCTAGAACTACTCTGACTTTATCAGGAGGTGGAGCTAGAACTACTCTGACTTTATCAGGAGGTACAGCTAGAACTACTCTGACTTTATCAGGTGGTGTATCTAGAACTACTCTGACTTTATCAGGAGGTACTGCTAGAACTACTCTGACTTTATCAGGTGGTGTATCTAGAACTACTCTGACTTTATCAGGAGGTACAGCTAGAACTACTCTGACTTTATCAGGAGGTACAGCTAGAACTACTCTGACTTTATCAGGAGGTAAGGCTAGAACTACTCTGAATTTATCAGGAGGTGGAGCTAGAACTACTCTGACTTTATCAGGTGGTGTATCTAGAACTACTCTGACTTTATCAGGAGGTACAGCTAGAACTACTCTGACTTTATCAGGAGGTACAGCTAGAACTACTCTGACTTTATCAGGAGGTGGAGCTAGAACTACTCTGACTTTATCAGGTGGTGTATCTAGAACTACTCTGACTTTATCAGGAGGTACAGCTAGAACTACTCTGACTTTATCAGGAGGTGTAGCTAGAACTACTCTGACTTTATCAGGAGGTACAGCTAGAACTACTCTGACTTTATCAGGTGGTGTATCTAGAACTACTCTGACTTCACCAGGAGGTACAGCTAGAACTACTCTGACTTTATCAGGAGGTGTAGCTAGAACTACTCTGACTTTATCAGGAGGTACAGCTAGAACTACTCTGACTTTATCAGGTGGTGTATCTAGAACTACTCTGACTTTATCAGGAGGTACAGCTAGAACTACTCTGACTTTATCAGGAGGTACAGCTAGAACTACTCTGACTTTATCAGGAGGTACAGCTAGAACTACTCTGACTTTATCAGGTGGTGTATCTAGAACTACTCTGACTTTATCAGGAGGTACAGCTAGAACTACTCTGACTTTATCAGGAGGTACAGCTAGAACTACTCTGACTTTATCAGGAGGTGGAGCTAGAACTACTCTGACTTTATCAGGAGGTGGAGCTAGAACTACTCTGACTTTATCAGGAGGTACAGCTAGAACTACTCTGACTTTATCAGGTGGTGTATCTAGAACTACTCTGACTTTATCAGGAGGTACAGCTAGAACTACTCTGACTTTATCAGGAGGTGTAGCTAGAACTACTCTGACTTTATCAGGAGGTACAGCTAGAACTACTCTGACTTTATCAGGTGGTGTATCTAGAACTACTCTGACTTTATCAGGAGGTACAGCTAGAACTACTCTGACTTTATCAGGAGGTACAGCTAGAACTACTCTGACTTTATCAGGAGGTGGAGCTAGAACTACTCTGACTTTATCAGGAGGTGGAGCTAGAACTACTCTGAATTTATCAGGAGGTGGAGCTAGAACTACTCTGACTTTATCAGGAGGTGGAGCTAGAACTACTCTGACTTTATCAGGAGGTGTATCTAGAACTACTCTGACTTTATCAGGAGGTGGAGCTAGAACTACTCTGACTTTATCAGGAGGTGTATCTAGAACTACTCTGACTTTATCAGGAGGTGGAGCTAGAACTACTCTGACTTTATCAGGAGGTACAGCTAGAACTACTCTGACTTTATCAGGAGGTGGAGCTAGAACTACTCTGACTTTATCAGGAGGTACAGCTAGAACTACTCTGACTTTATCAGGTGGTGTATCTAGAACTACTCTGACTTTATCAGGAGGTACTGCTAGAACTACTCTGACTTTATCAGGTGGTGTATCTAGAACTACTCTGACTTTATCAGGAGGTACAGCTAGAACTACTCTGACTTTATCAGGAGGTACAGTTAGAACTACTCTGACTTTATCAGGAGGTAAGGCTAGAACTACTCTGAATTTATCAGGAGGTGGAGCTAGAACTACTCTGAATTTATCAGGAGGTGGAGCTAGAACTACTCTAAATTTATCAGGAGGTGGAGCTAGAACTACTCTGACTTTATCAGGAGGTACAGCTAGAACTACTCTGACTCTATCAGGAGGTGTAGCTAGAACTACTCTGAATTTATCAGGAGGTGGAGCTAGAACTACTCTGAATTTATCAGGAGGTGGAGCTAGAACTACTCTGAATTTATCAGGAGGTGGAGCTAGAACTACTCTAAATTTATCAGGAGGTGGAGCTAGAACTACTCTGACTTTATCAGGAGGTACAGCTAGAACTACTCTGACTTTATCAGGAGGTACAGCTAGAACTACTCTGACTTTATCAGGAGGTGGAGCTAGAACTACTCTGACTTTATCAGGAGGTGGAGCTAGAACTACTCTGACTTTATCAGGAGGTACAGCTAGAACTACTCTGACTTTATCAGGTGGTGTATCTAGAACTACTCTGACTTTATCAGGAGGTACAGCTAGAACTACTCTGACTTTATCAGGAGGTGTAGCTAGAACTACTCTGACTTTATCAGGAGGTACAGCTAGAACTACTCTGACTTTATCAGGTGGTGTATCTAGAACTACTCTGACTTTATCAGGAGGTACAGCTAGAACTACTCTGACTTTATCAGGAGGTACAGCTAGAACTACTCTGACTTTATCAGGAGGTGGAGCTAGAACTACTCTGACTTTATCAGGAGGTGGAGCTAGAACTACTCTGAATTTATCAGGAGGTGGAGCTAGAACTACTCTGACTTTATCAGGAGGTGGAGCTAGAACTACTCTGACTTTATCAGGAGGTGTATCTAGAACTACTCTGACTTTATCAGGAGGTGGAGCTAGAACTACTCTGACTTTATCAGGAGGTGTATCTAGAACTACTCTGACTTTATCAGGAGGTGGAGCTAGAACTACTCTGACTTTATCAGGAGGTGGAGCTAGAACTACTCTGACTTTATCAGGAGGTACAGCTAGAACTACTCTGACTTTATCAGGAAGTGGAGCTAGAACTACTCTGACTTTATCAGGAGGTACAGCTAGAACTACTCTGACTTTATCAGGTGGTGTATCTAGAACTACTCTGACTTTATCAGGAGGTACTGCTAGAACTACTCTGACTTTATCAGGTGGTGTATCTAGAACTACTCTGACTTTATCAGGAGGTACAGCTAGAACTACTCTGACTTTATCAGGAGGTACAGTTAGAACTACTCTGACTTTATCAGGAGGTAAGGCTAGAACTACTCTGAATTTATCAGGAGGTGGAGCTAGAACTACTCTGAATTTATCAGGAGGTGGAGCTAGAACTACTCTAAATTTATCAGGAGGTGGAGCTAGAACTACTCTGACTTTATCAGGAGGTACAGCTAGAACTACTCTGACTCTATCAGGAGGTGTAGCTAGAACTACTCTGAATTTATCAGGAGGTGGAGCTAGAACTACTCTGAATTTATCAGGAGGTGGAGCTAGAACTACTCTGAATTTATCAGGAGGTGGAGCTAGAACTACTCTAAATTTATCAGGAGGTGGAGCTAGAACTACTCTGACTTTATCAGGAGGTACAGCTAGAACTACTCTGACTTTATCAGGAGGTGTAGCTAGAACTACTCTGAATTTATCAGGAGGTGGAGCTAGAACTACTCTGAATTTATCAGGAGGTGGAGCTAGAACTACTCTGAATTTATCAGGAGGTGGAGCTAGAACTACTCTGACTTTATCAGGTGGTGTATCTAGAACTACTCTGACTTTATCAGGTGGTGTATCTAGAACTACTCTGAATTTATCAGGAGGTACAGCTAGAACTACTCTGACTTTATCAGGTGGTGTATCTAGAACTACTCTGACTTTATCAGGAGGTGTATCTAGAACTACTCTGACTTTATCAAGAGGTACAGCTAGAACTACTCTGACTTTATCAGGTGGTGGAGCTAGAACTACTCTGACTTTATCAGGAGGTACAGCTAGAACTACTCTGACTTTATCAGGAGGTACAGCTAGAACTACTCTGACTTTATCAGGAGGTGGAGCTAGAACTACTCTGACTTTATCAGGTGGTGTATCGAGAACTACTCTGACTTTATCAGGAGGTACAGCTAGAACTACTCTGACTTTATCAGGTGGTGTATCTAGAACTACTCTGACTTTATCAGGAGGTGTAGCTAGAACTACTCTGACTTTATCAGGAGGTACAGCTAGAACTACTCTGACTTTATCAGGTGGTGTATCTAGAACTACTCTGACTTTATCAGGAGGTACATCTAGAACTACTCTGACTTTACCAGGAGGTGTAGCTAGAACTACTCTGACTTTATCAGGAGGTACAGCTAGAACTACTCTGACTTTATCAGGAGGTACAGCTAGAACTACTCTGACTTTATCAGGAGGTAAGGCTAGAACTACTCTGAATTTATCAGGAGGTGGAGCTAGAACTACTCTGAATTTATCAGGAGGTGGAGCTAGAACTACTCTAAATTTATCAGGAGGTGGAGCTAGAACTACTCTGACTTTATCAGGAGGTACAGCTAGAACTACTCTGACTTTATCAGGAGGTGGAGCTAGAACTACTCTGAATTTATCAGGAGGTGGAGCTAGAACTACTCTGAATTTATCAGGAGGTGGAGCTAGAACTACTCTGAATTTATCAGGAGGTGGAGCTAGAACTACTCTAAATTTATCAGGAGGTGGAGCTAGAACTACTCTGACTTTATCAGGAGGTACAGCTAGAACTACTCTGACTTTATCAGGAGGTGTAGCTAGAACTACTCTGAATTTATCAGGAGGTGGAGCTAGAACTACTCTGAATTTATCAGGAGGTGGAGCTAGAACTACTCTGAATTTATCAGGAGGTGGAGCTAGAACTACTCTGACTTTATCAGGTGGTGTATCTAGAACTACTCTGACTTTATCAGGTGGTGTATCTAGAACTACTCTGACTTTATCAGGAGGTACAGCTAGAACTACTCTGACTTTATCAGGTGGTGTATCTAGAACTACTCTGACTTTATCAGGAGGTGTATCTAGAACTACTCTGACTTTATCAAGAGGTACAGCTAGAAGTACTCTGACTTTATCAGGTGGTGGAGCTAGAACTACTCTGACTTTATCAGGAGGTACAGCTAGAACTACTCTGACTTTATCAGGAGGTACAGCTAGAACTACTCTGACTTTATCAGGAGGTGGAGCTAGAACTACTCTGACTTTATCAGGTGGTGTATCGAGAACTACTCTGACTTTATCAGGAGGTACAGCTAGAACTACTCTTACTTTATCAGGTGGTGTATCTAGAACTACTCTGACTTTATCAGGAGGTGTAGCTAGAACTACTCTGACTTTATCAGGAGGTACAGCTAGAACTACTCTGACTTTATCAGGTGGTGTATCTAGAACTACTCTGACTTTATCAGGAGGTACAGCTAGAACTACTCTGACTTTACCAGGAGGTGTAGCTAGAACTACTCTGACTTTATCAGGTGGTGTATCTAGAACTACTCTGACTTTATCAGGAGGTACAGCTAGAACTACTCTGACTTTATCAGGAGGTGTAGCTAGAACTACTCTGACTTTATCAGGAGGTACAGCTAGAACTACTCTGACTTTATCAGGAGGTACAGCTAGAACTACTCTGACTTTATCAGGAGGTGGAGCTAGAACTACTCTGACTTTATCAGGTGGTGTATCTCGAACTACTCTGACTTTATCAGGAGGTACAGCTAGAACTACTCTGACTTCATCAGGAGGTGTAGCTAGAACTACTCTGACTTCATCAGGAGGTACAGCTAGAACTACTCTGACTTTATCAGGAGGTGTAGCTAGAACTACTCTGACTTTATCAGGAGGTACAGCTAGAACTACTCTGACTTTATCAGGTGGTGTATCTAGAACTACTCTGAATTTATCAGGAGGTACAGCTAGAACTACTCTGACTTTATCAGGTGGTGTATCTAGAACTACTCTGACTTTATCAGGAGGTGTATCTAGAACTACTCTGACTTTATCAAGAGGTACAGCTAGAACTACTCTGACTTTATCAGGTGGTGGAGCTAGAACTACTCTGACTTTATCAGGAGGTACAGCTAGAACTACTCTGACTTTATCAGGAGGTACAGCTAGAACTACTCTGACTTTATCAGGAGGTGGAGCTAGAACTACTCTGACTTTATCAGGTGGTGTATCGAGAACTACTCTGACTTTATCAGGAGGTACAGCTAGAACTACTCTGACTTTATCAGGTGGTGTATCTAGAACTACTCTGACTTTATCAGGAGGTGTAGCTAGAACTACTCTGACTTTATCAGGAGGTACAGCTAGAACTACTCTGACTTTATCAGGTGGTGTATCTAGAACTACTCTGACTTTATCAGGAGGTACATCTAGAACTACTCTGACTTTACCAGGAGGTGTAGCTAGAACTACTCTGACTTTATCAGGAGGTACAGCTAGAACTACTCTGACTTTATCAGGAGGTACAGCTAGAACTACTCTGACTTTATCAGGAGGTAAGGCTAGAACTACTCTGACTTTATCAGGAGGTGTATCTAGAACTACTCTGACTTTATCAAGAGGTACAGCTAGAACTACTCTGACTTTATCAGGTGGTGGAGCTAGAACTACTCTGACTTTATCAGGAGGTACAGCTAGAACTACTCTGACTTTATCAGGAGGTACAGCTAGAACTACTCTGACTTTATCAGGAGGTGGAGCTAGAACTACTCTGACTTTATCAGGTGGTGTATCGAGAACTACTCTGACTTTATCAGGAGGTACAGCTAGAACTACTCTTACTTTATCAGGTGGTGTATCTAGAACTACTCTGACTTTATCAGGAGGTGTAGCTAGAACTACTCTGACTTTATCAGGAGGTACAGCTAGAACTACTCTGACTTTATCAGGTGGTGTATCTAGAACTACTCTGACTTTATCAGGAGGTACAGCTAGAACTACTCTGACTTTACCAGGAGGTGTAGCTAGAACTACTCTGACTTTATCAGGTGGTGTATCTAGAACTACTCTGACTTTATCAGGAGGTACAGCTAGAACTACTCTGACTTTATCAGGAGGTGTATCTAGAACTACTCTGACTTTATCAAGAGGTACAGCTAGAACTACTCTGACTTTATCAGGTGGTGGAGCTAGAACTACTCTGACTTTATCAGGAGGTACAGCTAGAACTACTCTGACTTTATCAGGAGGTACAGCTAGAACTACTCTGACTTTATCAGGAGGTGGAGCTAGAACTACTCTGACTTTATCAGGTGGTGTATCGAGAACTACTCTGACTTTATCAGGAGGTACAGCTAGAACTACTCTGACTTTATCAGGTGGTGTATCTAGAACTACTCTGACTTTATCAGGAGGTGTAGCTAGAACTACTCTGACTTTATCAGGAGGTACAGCTAGAACTACTCTGACTTTATCAGGTGGTGTATCTAGAACTACTCTGACTTTATCAGGAGGTACAGCTAGAACTACTCTGACTTTACCAGGAGGTGTAGCTAGAACTACTCTGACTTTATCAGGTGGTGTATCTAGAACTACTCTGACTTTATCAGGAGGTGTATCTAGAACTACTCTGACTTTATCAAGAGGTACAGCTAGAACTACTCTGACTTTATCAGGTGGTGGAGCTAGAACTACTCTGACTTTATCAGGAGGTACAGCTAGAACTACTCTGACTTTATCAGGAGGTACAGCTAGAACTACTCTGACTTTATCAGGAGGTGGAGCTAGAACTACTCTGACTTTATCAGGTGGTGTATCGAGAACTACTCTGACTTTATCAGGAGGTACAGCTAGAACTACTCTGACTTTATCAGGTGGTGTATCTAGAACTACTCTGACTTTATCAGGAGGTGTAGCTAGAACTACTCTGACTTTATCAGGAGGTACAGCTAGAACTACTCTGACTTTATCAGGTGGTGTATCTAGAACTACTCTGACTTTATCAGGAGGTACATCTAGAACTACTCTGACTTTACCAGGAGGTGTAGCTAGAACTACTCTGACTTTATCAGGAGGTACAGCTAGAACTACTCTGACTTTATCAGGAGGTACAGCTAGAACTACTCTGACTTTATCAGGAGGTAAGGCTAGAACTACTCTGAATTTATCAGGAGGTGGAGCTAGAACTACTCTGAATTTATCAGGAGGTGGAGCTAGAACTACTCTAAATTTATCAGGAGGTGGAGCTAGAACTACTCTGACTTTATCAGGAGGTACAGCTAGAACTACTCTGACTCTATCAGGAGGTGTAGCTAGAACTACTCTGAATTTATCAGGAGGTGGAGCTAGAACTACTCTGAATTTATCAGGAGGTGGAGCTAGAACTACTCTGAATTTATCAGGAGGTGGAGCTAGAACTACTCTAAATTTATCAGGAGGTGGAGCTAGAACTACTCTGACTTTATCAGGAGGTACAGCTAGAACTACTCTGACTTTATCAGGAGGTGTAGCTAGAACTACTCTGAATTTATCAGGAGGTGGAGCTAGAACTACTCTGAATTTATCAGGAGGTGGAGCTAGAACTACTCTGAATTTATCAGGAGGTGGAGCTAGAACTACTCTGACTTTATCAGGTGGTGTATCTAGAACTACTCTGACTTTATCAGGTGGTGTATCTAGAACTACTCTGACTTTATCAGGAGGTACAGCTAGAACTACTCTGACTTTATCAGGTGGTGTATCTAGAACTACTCTGACTTTATCAGGAGGTGTATCTAGAACTACTCTGACTTTATCAAGAGGTACAGCTAGAACTACTCTGACTTTATCAGGTGGTGGAGCTAGAACTACTCTGACTTTATCAGGAGGTACAGCTAGAACTACTCTGACTTTATCAGGAGGTACAGCTAGAACTACTCTGACTTTATCAGGAGGTGGAGCTAGAACTACTCTGACTTTATCAGGTGGTGTATCGAGAACTACTCTGACTTTATCAGGAGGTACAGCTAGAACTACTCTGACTTTATCAGGTGGTGTATCTAGAACTACTCTGACTTTATCAGGAGGTGTAGCTAGAACTACTCTGACTTTATCAGGAGGTACAGCTAGAACTACTCTGACTTTATCAGGTGGTGTATCTAGAACTACTCTGACTTTATCAGGAGGTACAGCTAGAACTACTCTGACTTTACCAGGAGGTGTAGCTAGAACTACTCTGACTTTATCAGGTGGTGTATCTAGAACTACTCTGACTTTATCAGGAGGTACAGCTAGAACTACTCTGACTTTATCAGGAGGTGTAGCTAGAACTACTCTGACTTTATCAGGAGGTACAGCTAGAACTACTCTGACTTTATCAGGAGGTACAGCTAGAAATACTCTGACTTTATCAGGAGGTGGAGCTAGAACTACTCTGACTTTATCAGGTGGTGTATCTAGAACTACTCTGACTTTATCAGGAGGTACAGCTAGAACTACTCTGACTTCATCAGGAGGTGTAGCTAGAACTACTCTGACTTCATCAGGAGGTACAGCTAGAACTACTCTGACTTTATCAGGAGGTGTAGCTAGAACTACTCTGACTTTATCAGGAGGTACAGCTAGAACTACTCTGACTTTATCAGGTGGTGTATCTAGAACTACTCTGACTTTATCAGGAGGTACAGCTAGAACTACTCTGACTTTATCAGGAGGTACAGCTAGAACTACTCTGACTTTATCAGGAGGTACAGCTAGAACTACTCTGACTTTATCAGGTGGTGTATCTAGAACTACTCTGACTTTATCAGGAGGTACAGCTAGAACTACTCTGACTTTATCAGGAGGTACAGCTAGAACTACTCTGACTTTATCAGGAGGTGGAGCTAGAACTACTCTGACTTTATCAGGAGGTGGAGCTAGAACTACTCTGACTTTATCAGGAGGTACAGCTAGAACTACTCTGACTTTATCAGGTGGTGTATCTAGAACTACTCTGACTTTATCAGGAGGTGTAGCTAGAACTACTCTGACTTTATCAGGAGGTACAGCTAGAACTACTCTGACTTTATCAGGTGGTGTATCTAGAACTACTCTGACTTTATCAGGAGGTACATCTAGAACTACTCTGACTTTACCAGGAGGTGTAGCTAGAACTACTCTGACTTTATCAGGAGGTACAGCTAGAACTACTCTGACTTTATCAGGAGGTACAGCTAGAACTACTCTGACTTTATCAGGAGGTAAGGCTAGAACTACTCTGAATTTATCAGGAGGTGGAGCTAGAACTACTCTGAATTTATCAGGAGGTGGAGCTAGAACTACTCTAAATTTATCAGGAGGTGGAGCTAGAACTACTCTGACTTTATCAGAAGGTACAGCTAGAACTACTCTGACTCTATCAGGAGGTGTAGCTAGAACTACTCTGAATTTATCAGGAGGTGGAGCTAGAACTACTCTGAATTTATCAGGAGGTGGAGCTAGAACTACTCTGAATTTATCAGGAGGTGGAGCTAGAACTACTCTAAATTTATCAGGAGGTGGAGCTAGAACTACTCTGACTTTATCAGGAGGTACAGCTAGAACTACTCTGACTTTATCAGGAGGTGTAGCTAGAACTACTCTGAATTTATCAGGAGGTGGAGCTAGAACTACTCTGAATTTATCAGGAGGTGGAGCTAGAACTACTCTGAATTTATCAGGAGGTGGAGCTAGAACTACTCTGACTTTATCAGGTGGTGTATCTAGAACTACTCTGACTTTATCAGGTGGTGTATCTAGAACTACTCTGACTTTATCAGGAGGTACAGCTAGAACTACTCTGACTTTATCAGGTGGTGTATCTAGAACTACTCTGACTTTATCAGGAGGTGTATCTAGAACTACTCTGACTTTATCAAGAGGTACAGCTAGAACTACTCTGACTTTATCAGGTGGTGGAGCTAGAACTACTCTGACTTTATCAGGAGGTACAGCTAGAACTACTCTGACTTTATCAGGAGGTACAGCTAGAACTACTCTGACTTTATCAGGAGGTGGAGCTAGAACTACTCTGACTTTATCAGGTGGTGTATCGAGAACTACTCTGACTTTATCAGGAGGTACAGCTAGAACTACTCTGACTTTATCAGGTGGTGTATCTAGAACTACTCTGACTTTATCAGGAGGTGTAGCTAGAACTACTCTGACTTTATCAGGAGGTACAGCTAGAACTACTCTGACTTTATCAGGTGGTGTATCTAGAACTACTCTGACTTTATCAGGAGGTACAGCTAGAACTACTCTGACTTTACCAGGAGGTGTAGCTAGAACTACTCTGACTTTATCAGGTGGTGTATCTAGAACTACTCTGACTTTATCAGGAGGTACAGCTAGAACTACTCTGACTTTATCAGGAGGTGTAGCTAGAACTACTCTGACTTTATCAGGAGGTACAGCTAGAACTACTCTGACTTTATCAGGAGGTAC
This sequence comes from Oncorhynchus keta, assembly GCF_023373465.1. Classification (NCBI taxonomy): domain Eukaryota; kingdom Metazoa; phylum Chordata; class Actinopteri; order Salmoniformes; family Salmonidae; genus Oncorhynchus; species Oncorhynchus keta. The sequence goes on from NW_026290787.1 coordinate 881,730, forward strand.
AGCTAGAACTACTCTGACTTTATCAGGAGGTGGAGCTAGAACTACTCTGACTTTATCAGGTGGTGTATCTAGAACTACTCTGACTTTATCAGGAGGTACAGCTAGAACTACTCTGACTTCATCAGGAGGTGTAGCTAGAACTACTCTGACTTCATCAGGAGGTACAGCTAGAACTACTCTGACTTTATCAGGAGGTGTAGCTAGAACTACTCTGACTTTATCAGGAGGTACAGCTAGAACTACTCTGACTTCATCAGGTGGTGTATCTAGAACTACTCTGACTTTATCAGGAGGTACAGCTAGAACTACTCTGACTTTATCAGGAGGTACAGCTAGAACTACTCTGACTTTATCAGGAGGTACAGCTAGAACTACTCTGACTTTATCAGGTGGTGTATCTAGAACTACTCTGACTTTATCAGGAGGTACAGCTAGAACTACTCTGACTTTATCAGGAGGTACAGCTAGAACTACTCTGACTTTATCAGGAGGTGGAGCTAGAACTACTCTGACTTTATCAGGAGGTGGAGCTAGAACTACTCTGACTTTATCAGGAGGTACAGCTAGAACTACTCTGACTTTATCAGGTGGTGTATCTAGAACTACTCTGACTTTATCAGGAGGTACAGCTAGAACTACTCTGACTTTATCAGGAGGTGTAGCTAGAACTACTCTGACTTTATCAGGAGGTACAGCTAGAACTACTCTGACTTTATCAGGTGGTGTATCTAGAACTACTCTGACTTTATCAGGAGGTACAGCTAGAACTACTCTGACTTTATCAGGAGGTACAGCTAGAACTACTCTGACTTTATCAGGAGGTGGAGCTAGAACTACTCTGACTTTATCAGGAGGTGGAGCTAGAACTACTCTGAATTTATCAGGAGGTGGAGCTAGAACTACTCTGACTTTATCAGGAGGTGGAGCTAGAACTACTCTGACTTTATCAGGAGGTGTATCTAGAACTACTCTGACTTTATCAGGAGGTACAGCTAGAACTACTCTGACTTTATCAGGAGGTAAGGCTAGAACTACTCTGAATTTATCAGGAGGTGGAGCTAGAACTACTCTGAATTTATCAGGAGGTGGAGCTAGAACTACTCTAAATTTATCAGGAGGTGGAGCTAGAACTACTCTGACTTTATCAGGAGGTACAGCTAGAACTACTCTGACTCTATCAGGAGGTGTAGCTAGAACTACTCTGAATTTATCAGGAGGTGTAGCTAGAACTACTCTGAATTTATCAGGAGGTGGAGCTAGAACTACTCTGAATTTATCAGGAGGTGGAGCTAGAACTACTCTGACTTTATCAGGAGGTACAGCTAGAACTACTCTGACTTTATCAGGAGGTGTAGCTAGAACTACTCTGAATTTATCAGGAGGTGGAGCTAGAACTACTCTGAATTTATCAGGAGGTGGAGCTAGAACTACTCTGAATTTATCAGGAGGTGGAGCTAGAACTACTCTGACTTTATCAGGTGGTGTATCTAGAACTACTCTGACTTTATCAGGTGGTGTATCTAGAACTACTCTGAATTTATCAGGAGGTACAGCTAGAACTACTCTGACTTTATCAGGTGGTGTATCTAGAACTACTCTGACTTCATCAGGAGGTGTATCTAGAACTACTCTGACTTTATCAAGAGGTACAGCTAGAACTACTCTGACTTTATCAGGAGGTGGAGCTAGAACTACTCTGACTTTATCAGGTGGTGTATCGAGAACTACTCTGACTTTATCAGGAGGTACAGCTAGAACTACTCTGACTTTATCAGGTGGTGTATCTAGAACTACTCTGACTTTATCAGGAGGTGTAGCTAGAACTACTCTGACTTTATCAGGAGGTACAGCTAGAACTACTCTGACTTTATCAGGTGGTGTATCTAGAACTACTCTGACTTTATCAGGAGGTACATCTAGAACTACTCTGACTTTACCAGGAGGTGTAGCTAGAACTACTCTGACTTTATCAGGAGGTACAGCTAGAACTACTCTGACTTTATCAGGAGGTACAGCTAGAACTACTCTGACTTTATCAGGAGGTAAGGCTAGAACTACTCTGAATTTATCAGGAGGTGGAGCTAGAACTACTCTGAATTTATCAGGAGGTGGAGCTAGAACTACTCTAAATGTATCAGGAGGTGGAGCTAGAACTACTCTGACTTTATCAGGAGGTACAGCTAGAACTACTCTGCCTCTATCAGGAGGTGTAGCTAGAACTACTCTGAATTTATCAGGAGGTGGAGCTAGAACTACTCTGAATTTATCAGGAGGTGGAGCTAGAACTACTCTGAATTTATCAGGAGGTGGAGCTAGAACTACTCTAAATGTATCAGGAGGTGGAGCTAGAACTACTCTGACTTTATCAGGAGGTACAGCTAGAACTACTCTGACTTTATCAGGAGGTGTAGCTAGAACTACTCTGAATTTATCAGGAGGTGGAGCTAGAACTACTCTGAATTTATCAGGAGGTGGAGCTAGAACTACTCTGAATTTATCAGGAGGTGGAGCTAGAACTACTCTGACTTTATCAGGTGGTGTATCTAGAACTACTCTGACTTTATCAGGTGGTGTATCTAGAACTACTCTGACTTTATCAGGAGGTACAGCTAGAACTACTCTGACTTTATCAGGTGGTGTATCTAGAACTACTCTGACTTTATCAGGAGGTGTATCTAGAACTACTCTGACTTTATCAAGAGGTACAGCTAGAACTACTCTGACTTTATCAGGTGGTCGAGCTAGAACTACTCTGACTTTATCAGGAGGTACAGCTAGAACTACTCTGACTTTATCAGGAGGTACAGCTAGAACTACTCTGACTTTATCAGGAGGTGGAGCTAGAACTACTCTGACTTTATCAGGTGGTGTATCGAGAACTACTCTGACTTTATCAGGAGGTACAGCTAGAACTACTCTGACTTTATCAGGTGGTGTATCTAGAACTACTCTGACTTTATCAGGAGGTGTAGCTAGAACTACTCTGACTTTATCAGGAGGTACAGCTAGAACTACTCTGACTTTATCAGGTGGTGTATCTAGAACTACTCTGACTTTATCAGGAGGTACAGCTAGAACTACTCTGACTTTACCAGGAGGTGTAGCTAGAACTACTCTGACTTTATCAGGAGGTACAGCTAGAACTACTCTGACTTTATCAGGAGGTACAGCTAGAACTACTCTGACTTTATCAGGAGGTGGAGCTAGAACTACTCTGACTTTATCAGGTGGTGTATCTAGAACTACTCTGACTTTATCAGGAGGTACAGCTAGAACTACTCTGACTTTATCAGGAGGTGTAGCTAGAACTACTCTGACTTTATCAGGAGGTACAGCTAGAACTACTCTGACTTTATCAGGAGGTATGGCTAGAACTACTCTGACTTTATCAGGAGGTGGAGCTAGAACTACTCTGACTTTATCAGGTGGTGTATCTAGAACTACTCTGACTTTATCAGGAGGTACAGCTAGAACTACTCTGACTTTATCAGGAGGTGTAGCTAGAACTACTCTGACTTCATCAGGAGGTACAGCTAGAACTACTCTGACTTTATCAGGAGGTGTAGCTAGAACTACTCTGACTTTATCAGGAGGTACAGCTAGAACTACTCTGACTTTATCAGGAGGTGTAGCTAGAACTACTCTGACTTCATCAGGAGGTACAGCTAGAACTACTCTGACTTTATCAGGTGGTGTATCTAGAACTACTCTGACTTTATCAGGAGGTACAGCTAGAACTACTCTGACTTTATCAGGAGGTGTAGCTAGAACTACTCTGACTTCATCAGGAGGTACAGCTAGAACTACTCTGACTTTATCAGGAGGTGTAGCTAGAACTACTCTGACTTTATCAGGAGGTACAGCTAGAACTACTCTGACTTTATCAGGTGGTGTATCTAGAACTACTCTGACTTTATCAGAAGGTACAGCTAGAACTACTCTGACTTTATCAGGAGGTACAGCTAGAACTACTCTGACTTTATCAGGAGGTACAGCTAGAACTACTCTGACTTTATCAGGTGGTGTATCTAGAACTACTCTGACTTTATCAGGAGGTACAGCTAGAACTACTCTGACTTTATCAGGAGGTACAGCTAGAACTACTCTGACTTTATCAGGAGGTGGAGCTAGAACTACTCTGACTTTATCAGGAGGTGGAGCTAGAACTACTCTGACTTTATCAGGAGGTACAGCTAGAACTACTCTGACTTTATCAGGTGGTGTATCTAGAACTACTCCGACTTTATCAGGAGGTACAGCTAGAACTACTCTGACTTTATCAGGAGGTACAGCTAGAACTACTCTGACTTTATCAGGAGGTACAGCTAGAACTACTCTGACTTTATCAGGAGGTGGAGCTAGAACTACTCTGACTTTATCAGGAGGTGGAGCTAGAACTACTCTGACTTTATCAGGAGGTACAGCTAGAACTATTCTGACTTTATCAGGTGGTGTATCTAGAACTACTCTGACTTTATCAGGAGGTACAGCTAGAACTACTCTGACTTTATCAGGAGGTGGAGCTAGAACTACTCTGACTTTATCAGGAGGTGGAGCTAGAACTACTCTGACTTTATCAGGAGGTACAGCTAGAACTACTCTGACTTTATCAGGAGGTACAGCTAGAACTACTCTGACTTTATCAGGAGGTGGAGCTAGAACTACTCTGACTTTATCAGGAGGTGGAGCTAGACCTACTCTGAATTTATCAGGAGGTGGAGCTAGAACTACTCTGACTTTATCAGGAGGTGGAGCTAGAACTACTCTGACTTTATCAGGAGGTGGAGCTAGAACTACTCTGACTTTATCAGGAGGTGTATCTAGAACTACTCTGACTTTATCAGGAGGTGGAGCTAGAACTACTCTGACTTTATCAGGAGGTGTATCTAGAACTACTCTGACTTTATCAGGAGGTGGAGCTAGAACTACTCTGACTTTATCAGGAGGTGGAGCTAGAACTACTCTGACTTTATCAGGAGGTACAGCTAGAACTACTCTGACTTTATCAGGAGGTGGAGCTAGAACTACTCTGACTTTATCAGGAGGTACAGCTAGAACTACTCTGACTTTATCAGGTGGTGTATCTAGAACTACTCTGACTTTATCAGGAGGTACTGCTAGAACTACTCTGACTTTATCAGGTGGTGTATCTAGAACTACTCTGACTTTATCAGGAGGTACAGCTAGAACTACTCTGACTTTATCAGGAGGTACAGCTAGAACTACTCTGACTTTATCTGGAGGTAAGGCTAGAACTACTCTGAATTTATCAGGAGGTGGAGCTAGAACTACTCTGAATTTATCAGGAGGTGGAGCTAGAACTACTCTAAATTTATCAGGAGGTGGAGCTAGAACTACTCTGACTTTATCAGGAGGTACAGCTAGAACTACTCTGACTTTATCAGGAGGTGTAGCTAGAACTACTCTGAATTTATCAGGAGGTGGAGCTAGAACTACTCTGACTTTATCAGGAGGTACAGCTAGAACTACTCTGACTCTATCAGGAGGTGTAGCTAGAACTACTCTGAATTTATCAGGAGGTGGAGCTAGAACTACTCTGAATTTATCAGGAGGTGGAGCTAGAACTACTCTGAATTTATCAGGAGGTGGAGCTAGAACTACTCTAAATTTATCAGGAGGTGGAGCTAGAACTACTCTGACTTTATCAGGAGGTACAGCTAGAACTACTCTGACTTTATCAGGAGGTGTAGCTAGAACTACTCTGAATTTATCAGGAGGTACAGCTAGAACTACTCTGACTTTATCAGGTGGTGTATCTAGAACTACTCTGACTTTATCAGGAGGTGTAGCTAGAACTACTCTGACTTTATCAGGAGGTACAGCTAGAACTACTCTGACTTTATCAGGTGGTGTATCTAGAACTACTCTGACTTTATCAGGAGGTACAGCTAGAACTACTCTGACTTTACCAGGAGGTGTAGCTAGAACTACTCTGACTTTATCAGGAGGTACAGCTAGAACTACTCTGACTTTATCAGGAGGTACAGCTAGAACTACTCTGACTTTATCAGGAGGTGGAGCTAGAACTACTCTGACTTTATCAGGTGGTGTATCTAGAACTACTCTGACTTTATCAGGAGGTACAGCTAGAACTACTCTGACTTTATCAGGAGGTGTAGCTAGAACTACTCTGACTTTATCAGGAGGTACAGCTAGAACTACTCTGACTTTATCAGGAGGTATGGCTAGAACTACTCTGACTTTATCAGGAGGTGGAGCTAGAACTACTCTGACTTTATCAGGTGGTGTATCTAGAACTACTCTGACTTTATCAGGAGGTACAGCTAGAACTACTCTGACTTTATCAGGAGGTGTAGCTAGAACTACTCTGACTTCATCAGGAGGTACAGCTAGAACTACTCTGACTTTATCAGGAGGTGTAGCTAGAACTACTCTGACTTTATCAGGAGGTACAGCTAGAACTACTCTGACTTTATCAGGAGGTGTAGCTAGAACTACTCTGACTTCATCAGGAGGTACAGCTAGAACTACTCTGACTTTATCAGGTGGTGTATCTAGAACTACTCTGACTTTATCAGGAGGTACAGCTAGAACTACTCTGACTTTATCAGGAGGTGTAGCTAGAACTACTCTGACTTCATCAGGAGGTACAGCTAGAACTACTCTGACTTTATCAGGAGGTGTAGCTAGAACTACTCTGACTTTATCAGGAGGTACAGCTAGAACTACTCTGACTTTATCAGGTGGTGTATCTAGAACTACTCTGACTTTATCAGAAGGTACAGCTAGAACTACTCTGACTTTATCAGGAGGTACAGCTAGAACTACTCTGACTTTATCAGGAGGTACAGCTAGAACTACTCTGACTTTATCAGGTGGTGTATCTAGAACTACTCTGACTTTATCAGGAGGTACAGCTAGAACTACTCTGACTTTATCAGGAGGTACAGCTAGAACTACTCTGACTTTATCAGGAGGTGGAGCTAGAACTACTCTGACTTTATCAGGAGGTGGAGCTAGAACTACTCTGACTTTATCAGGAGGTACAGCTAGAACTACTCTGACTTTATCAGGTGGTGTATCTAGAACTACTCCGACTTTATCAGGAGGTACAGCTAGAACTACTCTGACTTTATCAGGAGGTGTAGCTAGAACTACTCTGACTTTATCAGGAGGTACAGCTAGAACTACTCTGACTTTATCAGGTGGTGTATCTAGAACTACTCTGACTTTATCAGGAGGTACAGCTAGAACTACTCTGACTTTATCAGGAGGTACAGCTAGAACTACTCTGACTTTATCAGGAGGTGGAGCTAGAACTACTCTGACTTTATCAGGAGGTGGAGCTAGAACTACTCTGACTTTATCAGGAGGTACAGCTAGAACTATTCTGACTTTATCAGGTGGTGTATCTAGAACTACTCTGACTTTATCAGGAGGTACAGCTAGAACTACTCTGACTTTATCAGGAGGTGGAGCTAGAACTACTCTGACTTTATCAGGAGGTGGAGCTAGAACTACTCTGACTTTATCAGGAGGTACAGCTAGAACTACTCTGACTTTATCAGGAGGTACAGCTAGAACTACTCTGACTTTATCAGGAGGTGGAGCTAGAACTACTCTGACTTTATCAGGAGGTGGAGCTAGACCTACTCTGAATTTATCAGGAGGTGGAGCTAGAACTACTCTGACTTTATCAGGAGGTGGAGCTAGAACTACTCTGACTTTATCAGGAGGTGGAGCTAGAACTACTCTGACTTTATCAGGAGGTGTATCTAGAACTACTCTGACTTTATCAGGAGGTGGAGCTAGAACTACTCTGACTTTATCAGGAGGTGTATCTAGAACTACTCTGACTTTATCAGGAGGTGGAGCTAGAACTACTCTGACTTTATCAGGAGGTGGAGCTAGAACTACTCTGACTTTATCAGGAGGTACAGCTAGAACTACTCTGACTTTATCAGGAGGTGGAGCTAGAACTACTCTGACTTTATCAGGAGGTACAGCTAGAACTACTCTGACTTTATCAGGTGGTGTATCTAGAACTACTCTGACTTTATCAGGAGGTACTGCTAGAACTACTCTGACTTTATCAGGTGGTGTATCTAGAACTACTCTGACTTTATCAGGAGGTACAGCTAGAACTACTCTGACTTTATCAGGAGGTACAGCTAGAACTACTCTGACTTTATCTGGAGGTAAGGCTAGAACTACTCTGAATTTATCAGGAGGTGGAGCTAGAACTACTCTGAATTTATCAGGAGGTGGAGCTAGAACTACTCTAAATTTATCAGGAGGTGGAGCTAGAACTACTCTGACTTTATCAGGAGGTACAGCTAGAACTACTCTGACTTTATCAGGAGGTGTAGCTAGAACTACTCTGAATTTATCAGGAGGTGGAGCTAGAACTACTCTGACTTTATCAGGAGGTACAGCTAGAACTACTCTGACTCTATCAGGAGGTGTAGCTAGAACTACTCTGAATTTATCAGGAGGTGGAGCTAGAACTACTCTGAATTTATCAGGAGGTGGAGCTAGAACTACTCTGAATTTATCAGGAGGTGGAGCTAGAACTACTCTAAATTTATCAGGAGGTGGAGCTAGAACTACTCTGACTTTATCAGGAGGTACAGCTAGAACTACTCTGACTTTATCAGGAGGTGTAGCTAGAACTACTCTGAATTTATCAGGAGGTGGAGCTAGAACTACTCTGAATTTATCAGGAGGTGGAGCTAGAACTACTCTGAATTTATCAGGAGGTGGAGCTAGAACTACTCTGACTTTATCAGGTGGTGTATCTAGAACTACTCTGACTTTATCAGGTGGTGTATCTAGAACTACTCTGACTTTATCAGGAGGTACAGCTAGAACTACTCTGACTTTATCAGGTGGTGTATCTAGAACTACTCTGACTTTATCAGGAGGTGTATCTAGAACTACTCTGACTTTATCAAGAGGTACAGCTAGAACTACTCTGACTTTATCAGGTGGTGGAGCTAGAACTACTCTGACTTTATCAGGAGGTACAGCTAGAACTACTCTGACTTTATCAGGAGGTACAGCTAGAACTACTCTGACTTTATCAGGAGGTGGAGCTAGAACTACTCTGACTTTATCAGGTGGTGTATCGAGAACTACTCTGACTTTATCAGGAGGTACAGCTAGAACTACTCTGACTTTATCAGGTGGTGTATCTAGAACTACTCTGACTTTATCAGGAGGTACAGCTAGAACTACTCTGACTTTACCAGGAGGTGTAGCTAGAACTACTCTGACTTTATCAGGAGGTGTATCTAGAACTACTCTGACTTTATCAGGTGGTGTATCTAGAACTACTCTGACTTTATCAGGAGGTACAGCTAGAACTACTCTGACTTTATCAGGTGGTGTAGCTAGAACTACTCTGATTTTATCAGGTGGTGTATCTAGAACTACTCTGACTTTATCAGGAGGTGGAGCTAGAACTACTCTGAATTTATCAGGAGGTGGAGCTAGAACTACTCTGACTTTATCAGGTGGTGTATCTAGAACTACTCTGACTTTATCAGGTGGTGTATCTAGAACTACTCTGACTTTATCAGGAGGTACAGCTAGAACTACTCTGACTTTATCAGGTGGTGTATCTAGAACTACTCTGACTTTATCAGGAGGTGTATCTAGAACTACTCTGACTTTATCAAGAGGTACAGCTAGAACTACTCTGACTTTATCAGGAGGTGTAGCTAGAACTACTCTGAATTTATCAGGAGGTGGAGCTAGAACTACTCTGAATTTATCAGGAGGTGGAGCTAGAACTACTCTGAATTTATCAGGAGGTGGAGCTAGAACTACTCTGACTTTATCAGGAGGTACAGCTAGAACTACTCTGACTTTATCAGGAGGTGTAGCTAGAACTACTCTGAATTTATCAGGAGGTGGAGCTAGAACTACTCTGAATTTATCAGGTGGTGTATCTAGAACTACTCTGACTTTATCAGGTGGTGTATCTAGAACTACTCTGACTTTATCAGGAGGTACAGCTAGAACTACTCTGACTTTATCAGGTGGTGTATCTAGAACTACTCTGACTTTATCAGGAGGTGTATCTAGAACTACTCTGACTTTATCAAGAGGTACAGCTAGAACTACTCTGACTTTATCAGGTGGTGGAGCTAGAACTACTCTGACTTTATCAGGAGGTACAGCTAGAACTACTCTGACTTTATCAGGAGGTACAGCTAGAACTACTCTGACTTTATCAGGAGGTGGAGCTAGAACTACTCTGACTTTATCAGGTGGTGTATCTAGAACTACTCTGACTTTATCAGGAGGTACAGCTAGAACTACTCTGACTTTATCAGGTGGTGTATCTAGAACTACTCTGACTTTATCAGGAGGTGTAGCTAGAACTACTCTGACTTTATCAGGAGGTACAGCTAGAACTACTCTGACTTTATCAGGTGGTGTATCTAGAACTACTCTGACTTTATCAGGAGGTACAGCTAGAACTACTCTGACTTTATCAGGTGGTGTATCTAGAACTACTCTGACTTTATCAGGAGGTGTATCTAGAACTACTCTGACTTTATCAGGTGGTGTATCTAGAACTACTCTGACTTTATCAGGAGGTGGAGCTAGAACTACTCTGAACTTATCAGGAGGTGGAGCTAGAACTACTCTGAATTTATCAGGAGGTGGAGCTAGAACTACTCTGACTTTATCAGGAGGTACAGCTAGAACTACTCTGACTTTATCAGGTGGTGTATCTAGAACTACTCTGACTTTATCAGGTGGTGTATCTAGAACTACTCTGACTTTACCAGGAGGTGTAGCTAGAACTACTCTGACTTTATCAGGAGGTGTATCTAGAACTACTCTGACTTTATCAGGTGGTGTATCTAGAACTACTCTGACTTTATCAGGTGGTGTATCTAGAACTACTCTGACTTTATCAGGAGGTGTATCTAGAACTACTCTGACTTTATCAGGTGGTGTATCTAGAACTACTCTGACTTTATCAGGAGGTGGAGCTAGAACTACTCTGAACTTATCAGGAGGTGGAGCTAGAACTACTCTGAATTCATCAGGAGGTGGAGCTAGAACTACTCTGACTTTATCAGGAGGTGGAGCTAGAACTACTCTGACTTTATCAGGTGGTGTATCTAGAACTACTCTGACTTTATCAGGTGGTGTATCTAGAACTACTCTGACTTTATCAGGAGGTGTATCTAGAACTACTCTGACTTTATCAGGTGGTGTAGCTAGAACTACTCTGACTTTATCAGGAGGTACAGCTAGAACTACTCTGACTTTATCAGGTGGTGTATCTAGAACTACTCTGACTTTATCAAGAGGTACAGCTAGAACTACTCTGACTTTATCGGGTGGTGGAGCTAGAACTACTCTGACTTTATCAGGTGGTGTATCTAGAACTACTCTGACTTTATCAGGAGTTACAGCTAGAACTACTCTGACTTTATCAGGAGGTGTAGCTAGAACTACTCTGACTTTATCAGGAGGTACAGCAAGAACTACTCTGACTTTATCAGGTGGTGTATCTAGAACTACTCTGACTTCATCAGGAGGTACAGCTAGAACTACTCTGACTTTATCAGGAGGTGTAGCTAGAACTACTCTGACTTTATCAGGAGATACAGCTAGAAATACTCTGACTTTATCAGGTGGTGTATCTAGAACTACTCTGACTTTATCAGGAGGTACAGCTAGAACTACTCTGACTTTATCAGGAGGTACAGCTAGAACTACTGTGACTTTATCAGGAGGTACAGCTAGAACTACTCTGACTTTATCAGGTGGTGTATCTAGAACTACTCTGACTTTATCAGAAGGTACAGCAAGAACTACTCTGACTTTATCAGGAGGTACAGCTAGAACTACTCTGACTTTATCAGGAGGTGGAGCTAGAACTACTCTGACTTTATCAGGAGGTGTAGCTAGAACTACTCTGACTTTATCAGGAGGTACAGCTAGAACTACTCTGACTTTATCAGGTGGTGTATCTAGAACTACTCTGACTTTATCAGGAGGTACAGCTAGAACTACTCTGACTTTATCAGGTGGTGTATCTAGAACTACTCTGACTTTATCAGGAGGTGTATCTAGAACTACTCTGACTTTATCAGGTGGTGTATCTAGAACTACTCTGACTTTATCAGGAGGTGGAGCTAGAACTACTCTGAACTTATCAGGAGGTGGAGCTAGAACTACTCTGAATTTATCAGGAGGTGGAGCTAGAACTACTCTGACTTTATCAGGAGGTACAGCTAGAACTACTCTGACTTCATCAGGTGGTGTATCTAGAACTACTCTGACTTTATCAGGTGGTGTATCTAGAACTACTCTGACTTTACCAGGAGGTGTAGCTAGAACTACTCTGACTTTATCAGGAGGTGTATCTAGAACTACTCTGACTTTATCAGGTGGTGTATCTAGAACTACTCTGACTTTATCAGGTGGTGTATCTAGAACTACTCTGACTTTATCAGGAGGTGTATCTAGAACTACTCTGACTTTATCAGGTGGTGTATCTAGAACTACTCTGACTTTATCAGGAGGTGGAGCTAGAACTACTCTGAACTTATCAGGAGGTGGAGCTAGAACTACTCTGAATTCATCAGGAGGTGGAGCTAGAACTACTCTGACTTTATCAGGAGGTGGAGCTAGAACTACTCTGACTTTATCAGGTGGTGTATCTAGAACTACTCTGACTTTATCAGGTGGTGTATCTAGAACTACTCTGACTTTATCAGGAGGTGTATCTAGAACTACTCTGACTTTATCAGGTGGTGTAGCTAGAACTACTCTGACTTTATCAGGAGGTACAGCTAGAACTACTCTGACTTTATCAGGTGGTGTATCTAGAACTACTCTGACTTTATCAAGAGGTACAGCTAGAACTACTCTGACTTTATCGGGTGGTGGAGCTAGAACTACTCTGACTTTATCAGGTGGTGTATCTAGAACTACTCTGACTTTATCAGGAGGTACAGCTAGAACTACTCTGACTTTATCAGGAGGTGTAGCTAGAACTACTCTGACTTTATCAGGAGGTACAGCAAGAACTACTCTGACTTTATCAGGTGGTGTATCTAGAACTACTCTGACTTCATCAGGAGGTACAGCTAGAACTACTCTGACTTTATCAGGAGGTGTAGCTAGAACTACTCTGACTTTATCAGGAGATACAGCTAGAAATACTCTGACTTTATCAGGTGGTGTATCTAGAACTACTCTGACTTTATCAGGAGGTACAGCTAGAACTACTCTGACTTTATCAGGAGGTACAGCTAGAACTACTGTGACTTTATCAGGAGGTACAGCTAGAACTACTCTGACTTTATCAGGTGGTGTATCTAGAACTACTCTGACTTTATCAGAAGGTACAGCAAGAACTACTCTGACTTTATCAGGAGGTACAGCTAGAACTACTCTGACTTTATCAGGAGGTGGAGCTAGAACTACTCTGACTTTATCAGGAGGTGGAGCTAGAACTACTCTGACTTTATCAGGAGGTACAGCTAGAACTACTCTGACTTTATCAGGTGGTGTATCTAGAACTACTCTGACTTTATCAGGAGGTACAGCTAGAACTACTCTGACTTTATCAGGTGGTGTATCTAGAACTACTCTGACTTTATCAGGTGTATCTAGAACTACTCTGACTTTATCAAGAGGTACAGCTAGAACTACTCTGACTTTATCGGGTGGTGGAGCTAGAACTACTCTGACTTTATCAGGTGGTGTATCTAGAACTACTCTGACTTTATCAGGAGGTACAGCTAGAACTACTCTGACTTTATCAGGAGGTACAGCTAGAACTACTCTGACTTTATCAGGAGGTGGAGCTAGAACTACTCTGACTTTATCAGGTGGTGTATCTAGAACTACTCTGACTTTATCAGGAGGTACAGCTAGAACTACTCTGACTTTATCAGGAGGTGTAGCTAGAACTACTCTGACTTTATCAGGAGGTACAGCTAGAACTACTCTGACTTTATCAGGTGGTGTATCTAGAACTACTCTGACTTCATCAGGAGGTACAGCTAGAACTACTCTGACTTTATCAGGAGGTGTAGCTAGAACTACTCTGACTTTATCAGGAGGTACAGCTAGAACTACTCTGACTTTATCAGGTGGTGTATCTAGAACTACTCTGAATTTATCAGGAGGTGGAGCTAGAACTACTCTGACTTTATCAGGAGGTACAGCTAGAACTACTCTGACTTTATCAGGAGGTGTAGCTAGAACTACTCTGAATTTATCAGGAGGTGGAGCTAGAACTACTCTGAATTTATCAGGTGGTGTATCTAGAACTACTCTGACTTTATCAGGTGGTGTATCTAGAACTACTCTGACTTTATCAGGAGGTACAGCTAGAACTACTCTGACTTTATCAGGTGGTGTATCTAGAACTACTCTGACTTTATCAGGAGGTGTATCTAGAACTACTCTGACTTTATCAAGAGGTACAGCTAGAACTACTCTGACTTTATCAGGTGGTGGAGCTAGAACTACTCTGACTTTATCAGGAGGTACAGCTAGAACTACTCTGACTTTATCAGGAGGTACAGCTAGAACTACTCTGACTTTATCAGGAGGTGGAGCTAGAACTACTCTGACTTTATCAGGTGGTGTATCTAGAACTACTCTGACTTTATCAGGAGGTACAGCTAGAACTACTCTGACTTTATCAGGTGGTGTATCTAGAACTACTCTGACTTTATCAGGAGGTGTAGCTAGAACTACTCTGACTTTATCAGGAGGTACAGCTAGAACTACTCTGACTTTATCAGGTGGTGTATCTAGAACTACTCTGACTTTATCAGGAGGCACAGCTAGAACTACTCTGACTTTATCAGGTGGTGTATCTAGAACTACTCTGACTTTATCAGGAGGTGTATCTAGAACTACTCTGACTTTATCAGGTGGTGTATCTAGAACTACTCTGACTTTATCAGGAGGTGGAGCTAGAACTACTCTGAACTTATCAGGAGGTGGAGCTAGAACTACTCTGAATTTATCAGGAGGTGGAGCTAGAACTACTCTGACTTTATCAGGAGGTACAGCTAGAACTACTCTGACTTTATCAGGTGGTGTATCTAGAACTACTCTGACTTTATCAGGTGGTGTATCTAGAACTACTCTGACTTTACCAGGAGGTGTAGCTAGAACTACTCTGACTTTATCAGGAGGTGTATCTAGAACTACTCTGACTTTATCAGGTGGTGTATCTAGAACTACTCTGACTTTATCAGGTGGTGTATCTAGAACTACTCTGACTTTATCAGGAGGTGTATCTAGAACTACTCTGACTTTATCAGGTGGTGTATCTAGAACTACTCTGACTTTATCAGGAGGTGGAGCTAGAACTACTCTGAACTTATCAGGAGGTGGAGCTAGAACTACTCTGAATTTATCAGGAGGTGGAGCTAGAACTACTCTGACTTTATCAGGAGGTGGAGCTAGAACTACTCTGACTTTATCAGGTGGTGTATCTAGAACTACTCTGACTTTATCAGGTGGTGTATCTAGAACTACTCTGACTTTATCAGGAGGTGTATCTAGAACTACTCTGACTTTATCAGGTGGTGTAGCTAGAACTACTCTGACTTTATCAGGAGGTACAGCTACAACTACTCTGACTTTATCAGGTGGTGTATCTAGAACTACTCTGACTTTATCAAGAGGTACAGCTAGAACTACTCTGACTTTATCGGGTGGTGGAGCTAGAACTACTCTGACTTTATCAGGTGGTGTATCTAGAACTACTCTGACTTTATCAGGAGGTACAGCTAGAACTACTCTGACTTTATCAGGAGGTACAGCTAGAACTACTCTGACTTTATCAGGAGGTGGAGCTAGAACTACTCTGACTTTATCAGGTGGTGTATCTAGAACTACTCTGACTTTATCAGGAGGTACAGCTAGAACTACTCTGACTTCATCAGGAGGTGTAGCTAGAACTACTCTGACTTTATCAGGAGGTACAGCAAGAACTACTCTGACTTTATCAGGTGGTGTATCTAGAACTACTCTGACTTCATCAGGAGGTACAGCTAGAACTACTCTGACTTTATCAGGAGGTGTAGCTAGAACTACTCTGACTTTATCAGGAGATACAGCTAGAACTACTCTGACTTTATCAGGTGGTGTATCTAGAACTACTCTGACTTTATCAGGAGGTACAGCTAGAACTACTCTGACTTTATCAGGAGGTACAGCTAGAACTACTGTGACTTTATCAGGAGGTACAGCTAGAACTACTCTGACTTTATCAGGTGGTGTATCTAGAACTACTCTGACTTTATCAGAAGGTACAGCAAGAACTACTCTGACTTTATCAGGAGGTACAGCTAGAACTACTCTGACTTTATCAGGAGGTGGAGCTAGAACTACTCTGACTTTATCAGGAGGTGGAGCTAGAACTACTCTGACTTTATCAGGAGGTACAGCTAGAACTACTCTGACTTTATCAGGTGGTGTATCTAGAACTACTCTGACTTTATCAGGAGGTACAGCTAGAACTACTCTGACTTTATCAGGTGGTGTATCTAGAACTACTCTGACTTTATCAGGTGTATCTAGAACTACTCTGACTTTATCAAGAGGTACAGCTAGAACTACTCTGAATTTATCAGGAGGTGTAGCTAGAACTACTCTGAATTTATCAGGAGGTGGAGCTAGAACTACTCTGACTTTATCAGGAGGTACAGCTAGAACTACTCTGACTCTATCAGGAGGTGTAGCTAGAACTACTCTGAATTTATCAGGAGGTGGAGCTAGAACTACTCTGAATTTATCAGGAGGTGGAGCTAGAACTACTCTGAATTTATCAGGAGGTGGAGCTAGAACTACTCTAAATTTATCAGGAGGTGGAGCTAGAACTACTCTGACTTTATCAGGAGGTACAGCTAGAACTACTCTGACTTTATCAGGAGGTGTAGCTAGAACTACTCTGAATTTATCAGGAGGTACAGCTAGAACTACTCTGACTTTATCAGGTGGTGTATCTAGAACTACTCTGACTTTATCAGGAGGTGTAGCTAGAACTACTCTGACTTTATCAGGAGGTACAGCTAGAACTACTCTGACTTTATCAGGTGGTGTATCTAGAACTACTCTGACTTTATCAGGAGGTACAGCTAGAACTACTCTGACTTTACCAGGAGGTGTAGCTAGAACTACTCTGACTTTATCAGGAGGTACAGCTAGAACTACTCTGACTTTATCAGGAGGTACAGCTAGAACTACTCTGACTTTATCAGGAGGTGGAGCTAGAACTACTCTGACTTTATCAGGTGGTGTATCTAGAACTACTCTGACTTTATCAGGAGGTACAGCTAGAACTACTCTGACTTTATCAGGAGGTGTAGCTAGAACTACTCTGACTTTATCAGGAGGTACAGCTAGAACTACTCTGACTTTATCAGGAGGTATGGCTAGAACTACTCTGACTTTATCAGGAGGTGGAGCTAGAACTACTCTGACTTTATCAGGTGGTGTATCTAGAACTACTCTGACTTTATCAGGAGGTACAGCTAGAACTACTCTGACTTTATCAGGAGGTGTAGCTAGAACTACTCTGACTTCATCAGGAGGTACAGCTAGAACTACTCTGACTTTATCAGGAGGTGTAGCTAGAACTACTCTGACTTTATCAGGAGGTACAGCTAGAACTACTCTGACTTTATCAGGAGGTGTAGCTAGAACTACTCTGACTTCATCAGGAGGTACAGCTAGAACTACTCTGACTTTATCAGGTGGTGTATCTAGAACTACTCTGACTTTATCAGGAGGTACAGCTAGAACTACTCTGACTTTATCAGGAGGTGTAGCTAGAACTACTCTGACTTCATCAGGAGGTACAGCTAGAACTACTCTGACTTTATCAGGAGGTGTAGCTAGAACTACTCTGACTTTATCAGGAGGTACAGCTAGAACTACTCTGACTTTATCAGGTGGTGTATCTAGAACTACTCTGACTTTATCAGAAGGTACAGCTAGAACTACTCTGACTTTATCAGGAGGTACAGCTAGAACTACTCTGACTTTATCAGGAGGTACAGCTAGAACTACTCTGACTTTATCAGGTGGTGTATCTAGAACTACTCTGACTTTATCAGGAGGTACAGCTAGAACTACTCTGACTTTATCAGGAGGTACAGCTAGAACTACTCTGACTTTATCAGGAGGTGGAGCTAGAACTACTCTGACTTTATCAGGAGGTGGAGCTAGAACTACTCTGACTTTATCAGGAGGTACAGCTAGAACTACTCTGACTTTATCAGGTGGTGTATCTAGAACTACTCCGACTTTATCAGGAGGTACAGCTAGAACTACTCTGACTTTATCAGGAGGTGTAGCTAGAACTACTCTGACTTTATCAGGAGGTACAGCTAGAACTACTCTGACTTTATCAGGTGGTGTATCTAGAACTACTCTGACTTTATCAGGAGGTACAGCTAGAACTACTCTGACTTTATCAGGAGGTACAGCTAGAACTACTCTGACTTTATCAGGAGGTGGAGCTAGAACTACTCTGACTTTATCAGGAGGTGGAGCTAGAACTACTCTGACTTTATCAGGAGGTACAGCTAGAACTATTCTGACTTTATCAGGTGGTGTATCTAGAACTACTCTGACTTTATCAGGAGGTACAGCTAGAACTACTCTGACTTTATCAGGAGGTGGAGCTAGAACTACTCTGACTTTATCAGGAGGTGGAGCTAGAACTACTCTGACTTTATCAGGAGGTACAGCTAGAACTACTCTGACTTTATCAGGAGGTACAGCTAGAACTACTCTGACTTTATCAGGAGGTGGAGCTAGAACTACTCTGACTTTATCAGGAGGTGGAGCTAGACCTACTCTGAATTTATCAGGAGGTGGAGCTAGAACTACTCTGACTTTATCAGGAGGTGGAGCTAGAACTACTCTGACTTTATCAGGAGGTGGAGCTAGAACTACTCTGACTTTATCAGGAGGTGTATCTAGAACTACTCTGACTTTATCAGGAGGTGGAGCTAGAACTACTCTGACTTTATCAGGAGGTGTATCTAGAACTACTCTGACTTTATCAGGAGGTGGAGCTAGAACTACTCTGACTTTATCAGGAGGTGGAGCTAGAACTACTCTGACTTTATCAGGAGGTACAGCTAGAACTACTCTGACTTTATCAGGAGGTGGAGCTAGAACTACTCTGACTTTATCAGGAGGTACAGCTAGAACTACTCTGACTTTATCAGGTGGTGTATCTAGAACTACTCTGACTTTATCAGGAGGTACTGCTAGAACTACTCTGACTTTATCAGGTGGTGTATCTAGAACTACTCTGACTTTATCAGGAGGTACAGCTAGAACTACTCTGACTTTATCAGGAGGTACAGCTAGAACTACTCTGACTTTATCTGGAGGTAAGGCTAGAACTACTCTGAATTTATCAGGAGGTGGAGCTAGAACTACTCTGAATTTATCAGGAGGTGGAGCTAGAACTACTCTAAATTTATCAGGAGGTGGAGCTAGAACTACTCTGACTTTATCAGGAGGTACAGCTAGAACTACTCTGACTTTATCAGGAGGTGTAGCTAGAACTACTCTGAATTTATCAGGAGGTGGAGCTAGAACTACTCTGACTTTATCAGGAGGTACAGCTAGAACTACTCTGACTCTATCAGGAGGTGTAGCTAGAACTACTCTGAATTTATCAGGAGGTGGAGCTAGAACTACTCTGAATTTATCAGGAGGTGGAGCTAGAACTACTCTGAATTTATCAGGAGGTGGAGCTAGAACTACTCTAAATTTATCAGGAGGTGGAGCTAGAACTACTCTGACTTTATCAGGAGGTACAGCTAGAACTACTCTGACTTTATCAGGAGGTGTAGCTAGAACTACTCTGAATTTATCAGGAGGTGGAGCTAGAACTACTCTGAATTTATCAGGAGGTGGAGCTAGAACTACTCTGAATTTATCAGGAGGTGGAGCTAGAACTACTCTGACTTTATCAGGTGGTGTATCTAGAACTACTCTGACTTTATCAGGTGGTGTATCTAGAACTACTCTGACTTTATCAGGAGGTACAGCTAGAACTACTCTGACTTTATCAGGTGGTGTATCTAGAACTACTCTGACTTTATCAGGAGGTGTATCTAGAACTACTCTGACTTTATCAAGAGGTACAGCTAGAACTACTCTGACTTTATCAGGTGGTGGAGCTAGAACTACTCTGACTTTATCAGGAGGTACAGCTAGAACTACTCTGACTTTATCAGGAGGTACAGCTAGAACTACTCTGACTTTATCAGGAGGTGGAGCTAGAACTACTCTGACTTTATCAGGTGGTGTATCGAGAACTACTCTGACTTTATCAGGAGGTACAGCTAGAACTACTCTGACTTTATCAGGTGGTGTATCTAGAACTACTCTGACTTTATCAGGAGGTACAGCTAGAACTACTCTGACTTTACCAGGAGGTGTAGCTAGAACTACTCTGACTTTATCAGGAGGTGTATCTAGAACTACTCTGACTTTATCAGGTGGTGTATCTAGAACTACTCTGACTTTATCAGGAGGTACAGCTAGAACTACTCTGACTTTATCAGGTGGTGTAGCTAGAACTACTCTGATTTTATCAGGTGGTGTATCTAGAACTACTCTGACTTTATCAGGAGGTGGAGCTAGAACTACTCTGAATTTATCAGGAGGTGGAGCTAGAACTACTCTGACTTTATCAGGTGGTGTATCTAGAACTACTCTGACTTTATCAGGTGGTGTATCTAGAACTACTCTGACTTTATCAGGAGGTACAGCTAGAACTACTCTGACTTTATCAGGTGGTGTATCTAGAACTACTCTGACTTTATCAGGAGGTGTATCTAGAACTACTCTGACTTTATCAAGAGGTACAGCTAGAACTACTCTGACTTTATCAGGAGGTGTAGCTAGAACTACTCTGAATTTATCAGGAGGTGGAGCTAGAACTACTCTGAATTTATCAGGAGGTGGAGCTAGAACTACTCTGAATTTATCAGGAGGTGGAGCTAGAACTACTCTGACTTTATCAGGAGGTACAGCTAGAACTACTCTGACTTTATCAGGAGGTGTAGCTAGAACTACTCTGAATTTATCAGGAGGTGGAGCTAGAACTACTCTGAATTTATCAGGTGGTGTATCTAGAACTACTCTGACTTTATCAGGTGGTGTATCTAGAACTACTCTGACTTTATCAGGAGGTACAGCTAGAACTACTCTGACTTTATCAGGTGGTGTATCTAGAACTACTCTGACTTTATCAGGAGGTGTATCTAGAACTACTCTGACTTTATCAAGAGGTACAGCTAGAACTACTCTGACTTTATCAGGTGGTGGAGCTAGAACTACTCTGACTTTATCAGGAGGTACAGCTAGAACTACTCTGACTTTATCAGGAGGTACAGCTAGAACTACTCTGACTTTATCAGGAGGTGGAGCTAGAACTACTCTGACTTTATCAGGTGGTGTATCTAGAACTACTCTGACTTTATCAGGAGGTACAGCTAGAACTACTCTGACTTTATCAGGTGGTGTATCTAGAACTACTCTGACTTTATCAGGAGGTGTAGCTAGAACTACTCTGACTTTATCAGGAGGTACAGCTAGAACTACTCTGACTTTATCAGGTGGTGTATCTAGAACTACTCTGACTTTATCAGGAGGTACAGCTAGAACTACTCTGACTTTATCAGGTGGTGTATCTAGAACTACTCTGACTTTATCAGGAGGTGTATCTAGAACTACTCTGACTTTATCAGGTGGTGTATCTAGAACTACTCTGACTTTATCAGGAGGTGGAGCTAGAACTACTCTGAACTTATCAGGAGGTGGAGCTAGAACTACTCTGAATTTATCAGGAGGTGGAGCTAGAACTACTCTGACTTTATCAGGAGGTACAGCTAGAACTACTCTGACTTTATCAGGTGGTGTATCTAGAACTACTCTGACTTTATCAGGTGGTGTATCTAGAACTACTCTGACTTTACCAGGAGGTGTAGCTAGAACTACTCTGACTTTATCAGGAGGTGTATCTAGAACTACTCTGACTTTATCAGGTGGTGTATCTAGAACTACTCTGACTTTATCAGGTGGTGTATCTAGAACTACTCTGACTTTATCAGGAGGTGTATCTAGAACTACTCTGACTTTATCAGGTGGTGTATCTAGAACTACTCTGACTTTATCAGGAGGTGGAGCTAGAACTACTCTGAACTTATCAGGAGGTGGAGCTAGAACTACTCTGAATTCATCAGGAGGTGGAGCTAGAACTACTCTGACTTTATCAGGAGGTGGAGCTAGAACTACTCTGACTTTATCAGGTGGTGTATCTAGAACTACTCTGACTTTATCAGGTGGTGTATCTAGAACTACTCTGACTTTATCAGGAGGTGTATCTAGAACTACTCTGACTTTATCAGGTGGTGTAGCTAGAACTACTCTGACTTTATCAGGAGGTACAGCTAGAACTACTCTGACTTTATCAGGTGGTGTATCTAGAACTACTCTGACTTTATCAAGAGGTACAGCTAGAACTACTCTGACTTTATCGGGTGGTGGAGCTAGAACTACTCTGACTTTATCAGGTGGTGTATCTAGAACTACTCTGACTTTATCAGGAGGTACAGCTAGAACTACTCTGACTTTATCAGGAGGTGTAGCTAGAACTACTCTGACTTTATCAGGAGGTACAGCAAGAACTACTCTGACTTTATCAGGTGGTGTATCTAGAACTACTCTGACTTCATCAGGAGGTACAGCTAGAACTACTCTGACTTTATCAGGAGGTGTAGCTAGAACTACTCTGACTTTATCAGGAGATACAGCTAGAAATACTCTGACTTTATCAGGTGGTGTATCTAGAACTACTCTGACTTTATCAGGAGGTACAGCTAGAACTACTCTGACTTTATCAGGAGGTACAGCTAGAACTACTGTGACTTTATCAGGAGGTACAGCTAGAACTACTCTGACTTTATCAGGTGGTGTATCTAGAACTACTCTGACTTTATCAGAAGGTACAGCAAGAACTACTCTGACTTTATCAGGAGGTACAGCTAGAACTACTCTGACTTTATCAGGAGGTGGAGCTAGAACTACTCTGACTTTATCAGGAGGTGGAGCTAGAACTACTCTGACTTTATCAGGAGGTACAGCTAGAACTACTCTGACTTTATCAGGTGGTGTATCTAGAACTACTCTGACTTTATCAGGAGGTACAGCTAGAACTACTCTGACTTTATCAGGTGGTGTATCTAGAACTACTCTGACTTTATCAGGTGTATCTAGAACTACTCTGACTTTATCAAGAGGTACAGCTAGAACTACTCTGACTTTATCGGGTGGTGGAGCTAGAACTACTCTGACTTTATCAGGTGGTGTATCTAGAACTACTCTGACTTTATCAGGAGGTACAGCTAGAACTACTCTGACTTTATCAGGAGGTACAGCTAGAACTACTCTGACTTTATCAGGAGGTGGAGCTAGAACTACTCTGACTTTATCAGGTGGTGTATCTAGAACTACTCTGACTTTATCAGGAGGTACAGCTAGAACTACTCTGACTTTATCAGGAGGTGTAGCTAGAACTACTCTGACTTTATCAGGAGGTACAGCTAGAACTACTCTGACTTTATCAGGTGGTGTATCTAGAACTACTCTGACTTCATCAGGAGGTACAGCTAGAACTACTCTGACTTTATCAGGAGGTGTAGCTAGAACTACTCTGACTTTATCAGGAGGTACAGCTAGAACTACTCTGACTTTATCAGGTGGTGTATCTAGAACTACTCTGAATTTATCAGGAGGTGGAGCTAGAACTACTCTGACTTTATCAGGAGGTACAGCTAGAACTACTCTGACTTTATCAGGAGGTGTAGCTAGAACTACTCTGAATTTATCAGGAGGTGGAGCTAGAACTACTCTGAATTTATCAGGTGGTGTATCTAGAACTACTCTGACTTTATCAGGTGGTGTATCTAGAACTACTCTGACTTTATCAGGAGGTACAGCTAGAACTACTCTGACTTTATCAGGTGGTGTATCTAGAACTACTCTGACTTTATCAGGAGGTGTATCTAGAACTACTCTGACTTTATCAAGAGGTACAGCTAGAACTACTCTGACTTTATCAGGTGGTGGAGCTAGAACTACTCTGACTTTATCAGGAGGTACAGCTAGAACTACTCTGACTTTATCAGGAGGTACAGCTAGAACTACTCTGACTTTATCAGGAGGTGGAGCTAGAACTACTCTGACTTTATCAGGTGGTGTATCTAGAACTACTCTGACTTTATCAGGAGGTACAGCTAGAACTACTCTGACTTTATCAGGTGGTGTATCTAGAACTACTCTGACTTTATCAGGAGGTGTAGCTAGAACTACTCTGACTTTATCAGGAGGTACAGCTAGAACTACTCTGACTTTATCAGGTGGTGTATCTAGAACTACTCTGACTTTATCAGGAGGCACAGCTAGAACTACTCTGACTTTATCAGGTGGTGTATCTAGAACTACTCTGACTTTATCAGGAGGTGTATCTAGAACTACTCTGACTTTATCAGGTGGTGTATCTAGAACTACTCTGACTTTATCAGGAGGTGGAGCTAGAACTACTCTGAACTTATCAGGAGGTGGAGCTAGAACTACTCTGAATTTATCAGGAGGTGGAGCTAGAACTACTCTGACTTTATCAGGAGGTACAGCTAGAACTACTCTGACTTTATCAGGTGGTGTATCTAGAACTACTCTGACTTTATCAGGTGGTGTATCTAGAACTACTCTGACTTTACCAGGAGGTGTAGCTAGAACTACTCTGACTTTATCAGGAGGTGTATCTAGAACTACTCTGACTTTATCAGGTGGTGTATCTAGAACTACTCTGACTTTATCAGGTGGTGTATCTAGAACTACTCTGACTTTATCAGGAGGTGTATCTAGAACTACTCTGACTTTATCAGGTGGTGTATCTAGAACTACTCTGACTTTATCAGGAGGTGGAGCTAGAACTACTCTGAACTTATCAGGAGGTGGAGCTAGAACTACTCTGAATTTATCAGGAGGTGGAGCTAGAACTACTCTGACTTTATCAGGAGGTGGAGCTAGAACTACTCTGACTTTATCAGGTGGTGTATCTAGAACTACTCTGACTTTATCAGGTGGTGTATCTAGAACTACTCTGACTTTATCAGGAGGTGTATCTAGAACTACTCTGACTTTATCAGGTGGTGTAGCTAGAACTACTCTGACTTTATCAGGAGGTACAGCTACAACTACTCTGACTTTATCAGGTGGTGTATCTAGAACTACTCTGACTTTATCAAGAGGTACAGCTAGAACTACTCTGACTTTATCGGGTGGTGGAGCTAGAACTACTCTGACTTTATCAGGTGGTGTATCTAGAACTACTCTGACTTTATCAGGAGGTACAGCTAGAACTACTCTGACTTTATCAGGAGGTACAGCTAGAACTACTCTGACTTTATCAGGAGGTGGAGCTAGAACTACTCTGACTTTATCAGGTGGTGTATCTAGAACTACTCTGACTTTATCAGGAGGTACAGCTAGAACTACTCTGACTTTATCAGGAGGTGTAGCTAGAACTACTCTGACTTTATCAGGAGGTACAGCAAGAACTACTCTGACTTTATCAGGTGGTGTATCTAGAACTACTCTGACTTCATCAGGAGGTACAGCTAGAACTACTCTGACTTTATCAGGAGGTGTAGCTAGAACTACTCTGACTTTATCAGGAGATACAGCTAGAACTACTCTGACTTTATCAGGTGGTGTATCTAGAACTACTCTGACTTTATCAGGAGGTACAGCTAGAACTACTCTGACTTTATCAGGAGGTACAGCTAGAACTACTGTGACTTTATCAGGAGGTACAGCTAGAACTACTCTGACTTTATCAGGTGGTGTATCTAGAACTACTCTGACTTTATCAGAAGGTACAGCAAGAACTACTCTGACTTTATCAGGAGGTACAGCTAGAACTACTCTGACTTTATCAGGAGGTGGAGCTAGAACTACTCTGACTTTATCAGGAGGTGGAGCTAGAACTACTCTGACTTTATCAGGAGGTACAGCTAGAACTACTCTGACTTTATCAGGTGGTGTATCTAGAACTACTCTGACTTTATCAGGAGGTACAGCTAGAACTACTCTGACTTTATCAGGTGGTGTATCTAGAACTACTCTGACTTTATCAGGTGTATCTAGAACTACTCTGACTTTATCAAGAGGTACAGCTAGAACTACTCTGACTTTATCGGGTGGTGGAGCTAGAACTACTCTGACTTTATCAGGTGGTGTATCTAGAACTACTCTGACTTTATCAGGAGGTACAGCTAGAACTACTCTGACTTTATCAGGAGGTACAGCTAGAACTACTCTGACTTTATCAGGAGGTGGAGCTAGAACTACTCTGACTTTATCAGGTGGTGTATCTAGAACTACTCTGACTTTATCAGGAGGTACAGCTAGAACTACTCTGACTTTATCAGGAGGTGTAGCTAGAACTACTCTGACTTTATCAGGAGGTACAACTAGAACTACTCTGACTTTATCAGGTGGTGTATCTAGAACTACTCTGACTTCATCAGGAGGTACAGCTAGAACTGCTCTGACTTTATCAGGAGGTGTAGCTAGAACTACTCTGACTTTATCAGGAGGTACAGCTAGAACTAC
The DNA here is from genome assembly GCF_023373465.1 of Oncorhynchus keta. NCBI lineage: Eukaryota > Metazoa > Chordata > Actinopteri > Salmoniformes > Salmonidae > Oncorhynchus > Oncorhynchus keta. The sequence continues at coordinate 908,427 of NW_026290787.1, forward strand.
TCTGACTTTATCAGGTGGTGTATCTAGAACTACTCTGACTTTATCAGGAGGTACAGCTAAAACTACTCTGACTTTATCAGGTGGTGTATCTAGAACTACTCTGACTTTATCAGGAGGTACAGCTAGAACTACTCTGACTTTACCAGGAGGTGTAGCTAGAACTACTCTGACTTTATCAGGAGGTGTATCTAGAACTACTCTGACTTTATCAGGTGGTGTATCTAGAACTACTCTGACTTTATCAGGAGGTACAGCTAGAACTACTCTGACTTTATCAGGTGGTGTAGCTAGAACTACTCTGATTTTATCAGGTGGTGTATCTAGAACTACTCTGACTTTATCAGGAGGTGGAGCTAGAACTACTCTGACTTTATCAGGTGGTGTATCTAGAACTACTCTGACTTTATCAGGAGGTACTGCTAGAACTACTCTGACTTTATCAGGTGGTGTATCTAGAACTACTCTGACTTTATCAGGAGGTACAGCTAGAACTACTCTGACTTTATCAGGAGGTACAGCTAGAACTACTCTGACTTTATCAGGAGGTAAGGCTAGAACTACTCTGAATTTATCAGGAGGTGGAGCTAGAACTACTCTGAATTTATCAGGAGGTGGAGCTAGAACTACTCTAAATTTATCAGGAGGTGGAGCTAGAACTACTCTGACTTTATCAGGAGGTACAGCTAGAACTACTCTGACTCTATCAGGAGGTGTAGCTAGAACTACTCTGAATTTATCAGGAGGTGGAGCTAGAACTACTCTGAATTTATCAGGAGGTGGAGCTAGAACTACTCTGAATTTATCAGGAGGTGGAGCTAGAACTACTCTAAATTTATCAGGAGGTGGAGCTAGAACTACTCTGACTTTATCAGGTGGTGTATCTAGAACTACTCTGACTTTATCAGGTGGTGTATCTAGAACTACTCTGACTTTATCAGGAGGTACAGCTAGAACTACTCTGACTTTATCAGGTGGTGTATCTAGAACTACTCTGACTTTATCAGGAAGTGTATCTAGAACTACTCTGACTTTATCAAGAGGTACAGCTAGAACTACTCTGACTTTATCAGGTGGTGGAGCTAGAACTACTCTGACTTTATCAGGAGGTACAGCTAGAACTACTCTGACTTTATCAGGATGTACAGCTAGAACTACTCTGACTTTATCAGGAGGTGGAGCTAGAACTACTCTGACTTTATCAGGTGGTGTATCTAGAACTACTCTGACTTTATCAGGAGGTACAGCTAGAACTACTCTGACTTTATCAGGTGGTGTATCTAGAACTACTCTGACTTTATCAGGAGGTGTAGCTAGAACTACTCTGACTTTATCAGGAGGTGTAGCTAGAACTACTCTGACTTTATCAGGAGGTCCAGCTAGAACTACTCTGACTTTATCAGGTGGTGTATCTAGAACTACTCTGACTTCATCAGGAGGTACAGCTAGAACTACTCTGACTTTATCAGGAGGTGTAGCTAGAACTACTCTGACTTTATCAGGAGGTACAGCTAGAACTACTCTGACTTTATCAGGTGGTGTATCTAGAACTACTCTGACTTTATCAGGAGGTACAGCTAGAACTACTCTGACTTTATCAGGAGGTACAGCTAGAACTACTCTGACTTTATCAGGAGGTACAGCTAGAACTACTCTGACTTTATCAGGTGGTGTATCTAGAACTACTCTGACTTTATCAGGAGGTACAGCTAGAACTACTCTGACTTTATCAGGAGGTACAGCTAGAACTACTCTGACTTTATCAGGAGGTGGAGCTAGAACTACTCTGAATTTATCAGGAGGTGGAGCTAGAACTACTCTAAATTTATCAGGAGGTGGAGCTAGAACTACTCTGACTTTATCAGGAGGTACAGCTAGAACTACTCTGACTCTATCAGGAGGTGTAGCTAGAACTACTCTGAATTTATCAGGAGGTGGAGCTAGAACTACTCTGAATTTATCAGGAGGTGGAGCTAGAACTACTCTGAATTTATCAGGAGGTGGAGCTAGAACTACTCTAAATTTATCAGGAGGTGGAGCTAGAACTACTCTGACTTTATCAGGTGGTGTATCTAGAACTACTCTGACTTTATCAGGTGGTGTATCTAGAACTACTCTGACTTTATCAGGAGGTACAGCTAGAACTACTCTGACTTTATCAGGTGGTGTATCTAGAACTACTCTGACTTTATCAGGAGGTGTATCTAGAACTACTCTGACTTTATCAAGAGGTACAGCTAGAACTACTCTGACTTTATCAGGTGGTGGAGCTAGAACTACTCTGACTTTATCAGGAGGTACAGCTAGAACTACTCTGACTTTATCAGGAGGTACAGCTAGAACTACTCTGACTTTATCAGGAGGTGGAGCTAGAACTACTCTGACTTTATCAGGTGGTGTATCTAGAACTACTCTGACTTTATCAGGAGGTACAGCTAGAACTACTCTGACTTTATCAGGTGGTGTATCTAGAACTACTCTGACTTTATCAGGAGGTGTAGCTAGAACTACTCTGACTTTATCAGGAGGTCCAGCTAGAACTACTCTGACTTTATCAGGTGGTGTATCTAGAACTACTCTGACTTCATCAGGAGGTACAGCTAGAACTACTCTGACTTTATCAGGAGGTGTAGCTAGAACTACTCTGACTTTATCAGGAGGTACAGCTAGAACTACTCTGACTTTATCAGGTGGTGTATCTATAACTACTCTGACTTTATCAGGAGGTACAGCTAGAACTACTCTGACTTTATCAGGAGGTACAGCTAGAACTACTCTGACTTTATCAGGAGGTACAGCTAGAACTACTCTGACTTTATCAGGTGGTGTATCTAGAACTACTCTGACTTTATCAGGAGGTACAGCTAGAACTACTCTGACTTTATCAGGAGGTACAGCTAGAACTACTCTGACTTTATCAGGAGGTGGAGCTAGAACTACTCTGACTTTATCAGGAGGTACAGCTAGAACTACTCTGACTTTATCAGGTGGTGTATCTAGAACTACTCTGACTTTATCAGGAGGTACAGCTAGAACTACTCTGACTTTATCAGGAGGTGTAGCTAGAACTACTCTGACTTTATCAGGAGGTACAGCTAGAACTACTCTGACTTTATCAGGTGGTGTATCTAGAACTACTCTGACTTTATCAGGAGGTACAGCTAGAACTACTCTGACTTTATCAGGAGGTACAGCTAGAACTACTCTGACTTTATCAGGAGGTGGAGCTAGAACTACTCTGACTTTATCAGGAGGTGGAGCTAGAACTACTCTGAATTTATCAGGAGGTGGAGCTAGAACTACTCTGACTTTATCAGGAGGTGGAGCTAGAACTACTCTGACTTTATCAGGAGGTGTATCTAGAACTACTCTGACTTTATCAGGAGGTGGAGCTAGAACTACTCTGACTTTATCAGGAGGTGTATCTAGAACTACTCTGACTTTATCAGGAGGTGGAGCTAGAACTACTCTGACTTTATCAGGAGGTGGAGCTAGAACTACTCTGACTTTATCAGGAGGTACAGCTAGAACTACTCTGACTTTATCAGGAGGTGGAGCTAGAACTACTCTGACTTTATCAGGAGGTACAGCTAGAACTACTCTGACTTTATCAGGTGGTGTATCTAGAACTACTCTGACTTTATCAGGAGGTACTGCTAGAACTACTCTGACTTTATCAGGTGGTGTATCTAGAACTACTCTGACTTTATCAGGAGGTACAGCTAGAACTACTCTGACTTTATCAGGAGGTACAGCTAGAACTACTCTGACTTTATCAGGAGGTAAGGCTAGAACTACTCTGAATTTTTCAGGAGGTGGAGCTAGAACTACTCTGAATTTATCAGGAGGTGGAGCTAGAACTACTCTAAATTTATCAGGAGGTGGAGCTAGAACTACTCTGACTTTATCAGGAGGTACAGCTAGAACTACTCTGACTCTATCAGGAGGTGTAGCTAGAACTACTCTGAATTTATCAGGAGGTGGAGCTAGAACTACTCTGAATTTATCAGGAGGTGGAGCTAGAACTACTCTGAATTTATCAGGAGGTGGAGCTAGAACTACTCTAAATTTATCAGGAGGTGGAGCTAGAACTACTCTGACTTTATCAGGAGGTACAGCTAGAACTACTCTGACTTTATCAGGTGGTGTATCTAGAACTACTCTGACTTTATCAGGAGGTGTAGCTAGAACTACTCTGACTTTATCAGGAGGTCCAGCTAGAACTACTCTGACTTTATCAGGTGGTGTATCTAGAACTACTCTGACTTCATCAGGAGGTACAGCTAGAACTACTCTGACTTTATCAGGAGGTGTAGCTAGAACTACTCTGACTTTATCAGGAGGTACAGCTAGAACTACTCTGACTTTATCAGGAGGTGGAGCTAGAACTACTCTGACTTTATCAGGAGGTACAGCTAGAACTACTCTGACTTTATCAGGTGGTGTATCTAGAACTACTCTGACTTTATCAGGAGGTACTGCTAGAACTACTCTGACTTTATCAGGTGGTGTATCTAGAACTACTCTGACTTTATCAGGAGGTACAGCTAGAACTACTCTGACTTTATCAGGAGGTACAGCTAGAACTACTCTGACTTTATCAGGAGGTAAGGCTAGAACTACTCTGAATTTTTCAGGAGGTGGAGCTAGAACTACTCTGAATTTATCAGGAGGTGGAGCTAGAACTACTCTAAATTTATCAGGAGGTGGAGCTAGAACTACTCTGACTTTATCAGGAGGTACAGCTAGAACTACTCTGACTCTATCAGGAGGTGTAGCTAGAACTACTCTGAATTTATCAGGAGGTGGACCTAGAACTACTCTGAATTTATCAGGAGGTGGAGCTAGAACTACTCTGAATTTATCAGGAGGTGGAGCTAGAACTACTCTAAATTTATCAGGAGGTGGAGCTAGAACTACTCTGACTTTATCAGGAGGTACAGCTAGAACTACTCTGACTTTATCAGGTGGTGTATCTAGAACTACTCTGACTTTATCAGGAGGTGTAGCTAGAACTACTCTGACTTTATCAGGAGGTCCAGCTAGAACTACTCTGACTTTATCAGGTGGTGTATCTAGAACTACTCTGACTTCATCAGGAGGTACAGCTAGAACTACTCTGACTTTATCAGGAGGTGTAGCTAGAACTACTCTGACTTTATCAGGAGGTACAGCTAGAACTACTCTGACTTTATCAGGTGGTGTATCTAGAACTACTCTGACTCTATCAGGAGGTACAGCTAGAACTACTCTGACTTTATCAGGAGGTACAGCTAGAACTACTCTGACTTTATCAGGAGGTACAGCTAGAACTACTCTGACTTTATCAGGTGGTGTATCTAGAACTACTCTGACTTTATCAGGAGGTACAGCTAGAACTACTCCGACTTTATCAGGAGGTACAGCTAGAACTACTCTGACTTTATCAGGTGGTGTATCTAGAACTACTCTGACTTTATCAGGAGGTACAGCTAGAACTACTCTGACTTTATCAGGAGGTACAGCTAGAACTACTCTGACTTTATCAGGAGGTGGAACTAGAACTACTCTGACTTTATCAGGAGGTGGAGCTAGAACTACTCTGACTTTATCAGGAGGTACAGCTAGAACTACTCTGACTTTATCAGGTGGTGTATCTAGAACTACTCTGACTTTATCAGGAGGTACAGCTAGAACTACTCTGACTTTATCAGGAGGTGTAGCTAGAACTACTCTGACTTTATCAGGAGGTACAGCTAGAACTACTCTGACTTTATCAGGTGGTGTATCTAAAACTACTCTGACTTTATCAGGAGGTACAGCTAGAACTACTCTGACTTTATCAGGAGGTACAGCTAGAACTACTCTGACTTTATCAGGAGGTGGAGCTAGAACTACTCTGACTTTATCAGGAGGTGGAGCTAGAACTACTCTGAATTTATCAGGAGGTGGAGCTAGAACTACTCTGACTTTATCAGGAGGTGGAGCTAGAACTACTCTGACTTTATCAGGAGGTGTATCTAGAACTACTCTGACTTTATCAGGAGGTGGAGCTAGAACTACTCTGACTTTATCAGGAGGTGGAGCTAGAACTACTCTGACTTTATCAGGAGGTGGAGCTAGAACTACTCTGACTTTATCAGGAGGTGTATCTAGAACTACTCTGACTTTATCAGGAGGTGGAGCTAGAACTACTCTGACTTTATCAGGAGGTGGAGCTAGAACTACTCTGACTTTATCAGGAGGTACAGCTAGAACTACTCTGACTTTATCAGGTGGTGTATCTAGAACTACTCTGACTTTATCAGGAGGTACAGCTAGAACTACTCTGACTTTATCAGGAGGTGTAGCTAGAACTACTCTGACTTTATCAGGAGGTACAGCTAGAACTACTCTGACTTTATCAGGTGGTGTATCTAAAACTACTCTGACTTTATCAGGAGGTACAGCTAGAACTACTCTGACTTTATCAGGAGGTACAGCTAGAACTACTCTGACTTTATCAGGAGGTGGAGCTAGAACTACTCTGACTTTATCAGGAGGTGGAGCTAGAACTACTCTGAATTTATCAGGAGGTGGAGCTAGAACTACTCTGACTTTATCAGGAGGTGGAGCTAGAACTACTCTGACTTTATCAGGAGGTGGAGCTAGAACTACTCTGACTTTATCAGGAGGTACAGCTAGAACTACTCTGACTTTATCAGGAGGTGGAGCTCGAACTACTCTCACTTTATCAGGAGGTACAGCTAGAACTACTCTGACTTTATCAGGTGGTGTATCTAGAACTACTCTGACTTTATCAGGAGGTACTGCTAGAACTACTCTGACTTTATCAGGTGGTGTATCTAGAACTACTCTGACTTTATCAGGAGGTACTGCTAGAACTACTCTGACTTTATCAGGAGGTACAGCTAGAACTACTCTGACTTTATCAGGAGGTGGAGCTAGAACTACTCTGACTTTATCAGGAGGTGGAGCTAGAACTACTCTGAATTTATCAGGAGGTGGAGCTAGAACTACTCTGACTTTATCAGGAGGTGGAGCTAGAACTACTCTGACTTTATCAGGAGGTGGAGCTAGAACTACTCTGACTTTATCAGGAGGTACAGCTAGAACTACTCTGACTTTATCAGGAGGTGGAGCTAGAACTACTCTGACTTTATCAGGAGGTGGAGCTAGAACTACTCTGACTTTATCAGGAGGTACAGCTAGAACTACTCTGACTTTATCAGGAGGTACAGCTAGAACTACTCTGACTTTATCAGGTGGTGTATCTAGAACTACTCTGACTTTATCAGGAGGTACAGCTAGAACTACTCTGACTTTATCAGGTGGTGTATCTAGAACTACTCTGACTTTATCAGGAGGTACAGCTAGAACTACTCTGACTTTATCAGGAGGTACAGCTAGAACTACTCTGACTTTATCAGGAGGTACAGCTACAACTACTCTGACTTCATCAGGAGGTACAGCTAGAACTACTCTGACTTTATCAGGAGGTGTAGCTAGAACTACTCTGACTTTATCAGGAGGTACAGCTAGAACTACTCTGACTTTATCAGGTGGTGTATCTAGAACTACTCTGACTTTATCAGGAGGTACAGCTAGAACTACTCTGACTTTATCAGGAGGTACAGCTAGAACTACTCTGACTTTATCAGGAGGTACAGCTACAACTACTCTGACTTTATCAGGTGGTGTATCTAGAACTACTCTGACTTTATCAGGAGGTACAGCTAGAACTACTCTGACTTTATCAGGAGGTACAGCTAGAACTACTCTGACTTTATCAGGAGGTGGAGCTAGAACTACTCTGACTTTATCAGGAGGTGGAGCTAGAACTACTCTGACTTTATCAGGAGGTACAGCTAGAACTACTCTGACTTTATCAGGTGGTGTATCTAGAACTACTCTGACTTTATCAGGAGGTACAGCTAGAACTACTCTGACTTTATCAGGTGGTGTATCTAGAACTACTCTGACTTTATCAGGAGGTGTAGCTAGAACTACTCTGACTTTATCAGGAGGTCCAGCTAGAACTACTCTGACTTTATCAGGTGGTGTATCTAGAACTACTCTGACTTCATCAGGAGGTACAGCTAGAACTACTCTGACTTTATCAGGAGGTGTAGCTAGAACTACTCTGACTTTATCAGGAGGTACAGCTAGAACTACTCTGACTTTATCAGGTGGTGTATCTAGAACTACTCTGACTTTATCAGGAGGTACAGCTAGAACTACTCTGACTTTATCAGGAGGTACAGCTAGAACTACTCTGACTTTATCAGGAGGTACAGCTACAACTACTCTGACTTTATCAGGTGGTGTATCTAGAACTACTCTGACTTTATCAGGAGGTACAGCTAGAACTACTCTGACTTTATCAGGAGGTACAGCTAGAACTACTCTGACTTTATCAGGAGGTGGAGCTAGAACTACTCTGACTTTATCAGGAGGTGGAGCTAGAACTACTCTGACTTTATCAGGAGGTACAGCTAGAACTACTCTGACTTTATCAGGTGGTGTATCTAGAACTACTCTGACTTTATCAGGAGGTACAGCTAGAACTACTCTGACTTTATCAGGAGGTGTAGCTAGAACTACTCTGACTTTATCAGGTGGTGGAGCTAGAACTACTCTGACTTTATCAGGAGGTACAGCTAGAACTACTCTGACTTTATCAGGAGGTACAGCTAGAACTACTCTGACTTTATCAGGAGGTGGAGCTAGAACTACTCTGACTTTATCAGGTGGTGTATCTAGAACTACTCTGACTTTATCAGGAGGTACAGCTAGAACTACTCTGACTTTATCAGGTGGTGTATCTAGAACTACTCTGACTTTATCAGGAGGTGTAGCTAGAACTACTCTGACTTTATCAGGAGGTCCAGCTAGAACTACTCTGACTTTATCAGGAGGTGGAGCTAGAACTACTCTGACTTTATCAGGAGGTGGAGCTAGAACTACTCTGAATTTATCAGGAGGTGGAGCTAGAACTACTCTGACTTTATCAGGAGGTGGAGCTAGAACTACTCTGACTTTATCAGGAGGTGTATCTAGAACTACTCTGACTTTATCAGGAGGTGGAGCTAGAACTACTCTGACTTTATCAGGAGGTGTATCTAGAACTACTCTGACTTTATCAGGAGGTGGAGCTAGAACTACTCTGACTTTATCAGGAGGTGGAGCTAGAACTACTCTGACTTTATCAGGAGGTACAGCTAGAACTACTCTGACTTTATCAGGAGGTGGAGCTAGAACTACTCTGACTTTATCAGGAGGTACAGCTAGAACTACTCTGACTTTATCAGGTGGTGTATCTAGAACTACTCTGACTTTATCAGGAGGTACTGCTAGAACTACTCTGACTTTATCAGGTGGTGTATCTAGAACTACTCTGACTTTATCAGGAGGTACAGCTAGAACTACTCTGACTTTATCAGGAGGTACAGCTAGAACTACTCTGACTTTATCAGGAGGTAAGGCTAGAACTACTCTGAATTTTTCAGGAGGTGGAGCTAGAACTACTCTGAATTTATCAGGAGGTGGAGCTAGAACTACTCTAAATTTATCAGGAGGTGGAGCTAGAACTACTCTGACTTTATCAGGAGGTACAGCTAGAACTACTCTGACTCTATCAGGATGTGTAGCTAGAACTACTCTGAATTTATCAGGAGGTGGAGCTAGAACTACTCTGAATTTATCAGGAGGTGGACTAGAACTACTCTGAATTTATCAGGAGGTGGAGCTAGAACTACTCTAAATTTATCAGGAGGTGGAGCTAGAACTACTCTGACTTTATCAGGAGGTACAGCTAGAACTACTCTGACTTTATCAGGAGGTGTAGCTAGAACTACTCTGAATTTATCAGGAGGTGGAGCTAGAACTACTCTGAATTTATCAGGGGGTGGAGCTAGAACTACTCTGAATTTATCAGGAGGTGGAGCTAGAACTACTCTGACTTTATCAGGTGGTGTATCTAGAACTACTCTGACTTTATCAGGAGGTGTATCTAGAACTACTCTGACTTTATCAGGAGGTACAGCTAGAACTACTCTGACTTTATCAGGTGGTGTATCTAGAACTACTCTGACTTTATCAGGAGGTGTAGCTAGAACTACTCTGACTTTATCAGGAGGTCCAGCTAGAACTACTCTGACTTTATCAGGTGGTGTATCTAGAACTACTCTGACTTCATCAGGAGGTACAGCTAGAACTACTCTGACTTTATCAGGAGGTGAGCTAGAACTACTCTGACTTTATCAGGAGGTACAGCTAGAACTACTCTGACTTTATCAGGTGGTGTATCTAGAACTACTCTGACTTTATCAGGAGGTACAGCTAGAACTACTCTGACTTTATGAGCTAGAACTACTCTGACTTTATCAGGAGTACAGCTACAACTACTCTGACTTTATCAGGTGGTGTATCTAGAACTACTCTGACTTTATCAGGAGGTACAGCTAGAACTACTCTGACTTTATCAGGAGGTACAGCTAGAACTACTCTGACTTTATCAGGAGGTGGAGCTAGAACTACTCTGACTTTATCAGGAGGTGGAGCTAGAACTACTCTGACTTTATCAGGAGGTACAGCTAGAACTACTCTGACTTTATCAGGTGGTGTATCTAGAACTACTCTGACTTTATCAGGAGGTACAGCTAGAACTACTCTGACTTTATCAGGAGGTGTAGCTAGAACTACTCTGACTTTATCAGGTGGTGGAGCTAGAACTACTCTGACTTTATCAGGAGGTACAGCTAGAACTACTCTGACTTTATCAGGAGGTACAGCTAGAACTACTCTGACTTTATCAGGAGGTGGAGCTAGAACTACTCTGACTTTATCAGGTGGTGTATCTAGAACTACTCTGACTTTATCAGGAGGTACAGCTAGAACTACTCTGACTTTATCAGGTGGTGTATCTAGAACTACTCTGACTTTATCAGGAGGTGTAGCTAGAACTACTCTGACTTTATCAGGAGGTCCAGCTAGAACTACTCTGACTTTATCAGGAAGCTAGAACTACTCTGACTTTATCAGGAGGTGGAGCTAGAACTACTCTGAATTTATCAGGAGGTGGAGCTAGAACTACTCTGACTTTATCAGGAGGTGGAGCTAGAACTACTCTGACTTTATCAGGTGGTGTATCTAGAACTACTCTGACTTTATCAGGAGGTACAGCTAGAACTACTCTGACTTTATCAGGAGGTGTATCTAGAACTACTCTGACTTTATCAGGAGGTGCAGCTAGAACTACTCTGACTCTATCAGGAGGTGTAGCTAGAACTACTCTGAATTCATCAGGAGGTGGAGCTAGAACTACTCTGAATTTATCAGGAGGTGGAGCTAGAACTACTCTGACTTTATCAGGAGGTACAGCTAGAACTACTCTGACTTTATCAGGTGGTGTATCTAGAACTACTCTGACTTTATCAAGAGGTACAGCTAGAACTACTCTGACTTTATCGGGTGGTGTATCTAGAACTACTCTGACTTTATCAGGAGGTACAGCTAGAACTACTCTGACTTTATCAGGAGGTACAGCTAGAACTACTCTGACTTTATCAGGAGGTAAGGCTAGAACTACTCTGAATTTATCAGGAGGTGGAGCTAGAACTACTCTGAATTTATCAGGAGGTGGAGCTAGAACTACTCTAAATTTATCAGGAGGTGGAGCTAGAACTACTCTGACTTTATCAGGAGGTACAGCTAGAACTACTCTGACTCTATCAGGAGGTGTAGCTAGAACTACTCTGAATTTATCAGGAGGTGGAGCTAGAACTACTCTGAATTTATCAGGAGGTGGAGCTAGAACTACTCTGAATTTATCAGGAGGTGGAGCTAGAACTACTCTAAATTTATCAGGAGGTGGAGCTAGAACTACTCTGACTTTATCAGGAGGTACAGCTAGAACTACTCTGACTTTATCAGGAGGTGTAGCTAGAACTACTCTGAATTTATCAGGAGGTGGAGCTAGAACTACTCTGAATTTATCAGGGGGTGGAGCTAGAACTACTCTGAATTTATCAGGAGGTGGAGCTAGAACTACTCTGACTTTATCAGGTGGTGTATCTAGAACTACTCTGACTTTATCAGGAGGTGTATCTAGAACTACTCTGATTTTATCAAGAGGTACAGCTAGAACTACTCTGACTTTATCAGGTGGTGGAGCTAGAACTACTCTGACTTTATCAGGAGGTACAGTTAGAACTACTCTGACTTTATCAGGAGGTACAGCTAGAACTACTCTGACTTTATCAGGAGGTGGAGCTAGAACTACTCTGACTTTATCAGGTGGTGTATCTAGAACTACTCTGACTTTATCAGGAGGTACAGCTAGAACTACTCTGACTTTATCAGGTGGTGTATCTAGAACTACTCTGACTTTATCAGGAGGTGTAGCTAGAACTACTCTGACTTTATCAGGAGGTCCAGCTAGAACTACTCTGACTTTATCAGGTGGTGTATCTAGAACTACTCTGACTTCATCAGGAGGTACAGCTAGAACTACTCTGACTTTATCAGGAGGTGTAGCTAGAACTACTCTGACTTTATCAGGAGGTACAGCTAGAACTACTCTGACTTTATCAGGTGGTGTATCTAGAACTACTCTGACTTTATCAGGAGGTACAGCTAGAACTACTCTGACTTTATCAGGAGGTACAGCTAGAACTACTCTGACTTTATCAGGAGGTACAGCTAGAACTACTCTGACTTTATCAGGTGGTGTATCTAGAACTACTCTGACTTTATCAGGAGGTACAGCTAGAACTACTCTGACTTTATCAGGAGGTACAGCTAGAACTACTCTGACTTTATCAGTAGGTGGAGCTAGAACTACTCTGACTTTATCAGGAGGTGGAGCTAGAACTACTCTGACTTTATCAGGAGGTACAGCTAGAACTACTCTGACTTTATCAGGTGGTGTATCTAGAACTACTCTGACTTTATCAGGAGGTACAGCTAGAACTACTCTGACTTTATCAGGAGGTGTAGCTAGAACTACTCTGACTTTATCAGGTGGTGGAGCTAGAACTACTCTGACTTTATCAGGAGGTACAGCTAGAACTACTCTGACTTTATCAGGAGGTACAGCTAGAACTACTCTGACTTTATCAGGAGGTGGAGCTAGAACTACTCTGACTTTATCAGGTGGTGTATCTAGAACTACTCTGACTTTATCAGGAGGTACAGCTAGAACTACTCTGACTTTATCAGGTGGTGTATCTAGAACTACTCTGACTTTATCAGGAGGTGTAGCTAGAACTACTCTGACTTTATCAGGAGGTCCAGCTAGAACTACTCTGACTTTATCAGGTGGTGTAGCTAGAACTACTCTGACTTTATCAGGAGGTACAGCTAGAACTACTCTGACTTTATCAGGAGGTGTAGCTAGAACTACTCTGACTTTATCAGGAGGTACAGCTAGAACTACTCTGACTTTATCAGGTGGTGTATCTAGAACTACTCTGACTTTATCAGGAGGTACAGCTAGAACTACTCTGACTTTATCAGGAGGTACAGCTAGAACTACTCTGACTTTATCAGGAGGTACAGCTAGAACTACTCTGACTTTATCAGGTGGTGTATCTAGAACTACTCTGACTTTATCAGGAGGTACAGCTAGAACTACTCTGACTTTATCAGGAGGTACAGCTAGAACTACTCTGACTTTATCAGGAGGTGGAGCTAGAACTACTCTGACTTTATCAGGAGGTGGAGCTAGAACTACTCTGACTTTATCAGGAGGTACAGCTAGAACTACTCTGACTTTATCAGGTGGTGTATCTAGAACTACTCTGACTTTATCAGGAGGTACAGCTAGAACTACTCTGACTTTATCAGGAACTAGAACTACTCTGACTTTATCAGGAGGTACAGCTAGAACTACTCTGACTTTATCAGGTGGTGTATCTAGAACTACTCTGACTTTATCAGGAGGTACAGCTAGAACTACTCTGACTTTATCAGGAGGTACAGCTAGAACTACTCTGACTTTATCAGGAGGTGGAGCTAGAACTACTCTGACTTTATCAGGAGGTGGAGCTAGAACTACTCTGAATTTATCAGGAGGTGGAGCTAGAACTACTCTGACTTTATCAGGAGGTGGAGCTAGAACTACTCTGACTTTATCAGGAGGTGTATCTAGAACTACTCTGACTTTATCAGGAGGTGGAGCTAGAACTACTCTGACTTTATCAGGAGGTGTATCTAGAACTACTCTGACTTTATCAGGAGGTGGAGCTAGAACTACTCTGACTTTATCAGGAGGTGGAGCTAGAACTACTCTGACTTTATCAGGAGGTACAGCTAGAACTACTCTGACTTTATCAGGTGGTGTATCTAGAACTACTCTGACTTTATCAGGAGGTACTGCTAGAACTACTCTGACTTTATCAGGTGGTGTATCTAGAACTACTCTGACTTTATCAGGAGGTACAGCTAGAACTACTCTGACTTTATCAGGAGGTACAGCTAGAACTACTCTGACTTTATCAGGAGGTAAGGCTAGAACTACTCTGAATTTTTCAGGAGGTGGAGCTAGAACTACTCTGAATTTATCAGGAGGTGGAGCTAGAACTACTCTGAATTTATCAGGAGGTGGAGCTAGAACTACTCTGAATTTATCAGGAGGTGGAGCTAGAACTACTCTAAATTTATCAGGAGGTGGAGCTAGAACTACTCTGACTTTATCAGGAGGTACAGCTAGAACTACTCTGACTCTATCAGGAGGTGTAGCTAGAACTACTCTGAATTTATCAGGAGGTGGAGCTAGAACTACTCTGAATTTATCAGGAGGTGGAGCTAGAACTACTCTGAATTTATCAGGAGGTGGAGCTAGAACTACTCTAAATTCATCAGGAGGTGGAGCTAGAACTACTCTGACTTTATCAGGAGGTACAGCTAGAACTACTCTGACTTTATCAGGAGGTGTAGCTAGAACTACTCTGAATTTATCAGGAGGTGGAGCTAGAACTACTCTGAATTTATCAGGGGGTGGAGCTAGAACTACTCTGAATTTATCAGGAGGTGGAGCTAGAACTACTCTGACTTTATCAGGTGGTGTATCTAGAACTACTCTGACTTTATCAGGTGGTGTATCTAGAACTACTCTGACTTTATCAGGAGGTACAGCTAGAACTACTCTGACTTTATCAGGTGGTGTATCTAGAACTACTCTGACTTTATCAGGAGGTGTATCTAGAACTACTCTGACTTTATCAAGAGGTACAGCTAGAACTACTCTGACTTTATCAGGTGGTGGAGCTAGAACTACTCTGACTTTATCAGGAGGTACAGCTAGAACTACTCTGACTTTATCAGGAGGTACAGCTAGAACTACTCTGACTTTATCAGGAGGTGGAGCTAGAACTACTCTGACTTTATCAGGTGGTGTATCTAGAACTACTCTGACTTTATCAGGAGGTACAGCTAGAACTACTCTGACTTTATCAGGTGGTGTATCTAGAACTACTCTGACTTTATCAGGTGGTGTATCTAGAACTACTCTGACTTTACCAGGAGGTGTAGCTAGAACTACTCTGACTTTATCAGGTGGTGTATCTAGAACTACTCTGACTTTATCAGGAGGTACAGCTAGAACTACTCTGACTTTATCAGGTGGTGTAGCTAGAACTACTCTGATTTTATCAGGTGGTGTATCTAGAACTACTCTGACTTTATCAGGAGGTACTGCTAGAACTACTCTGACTTTATCAGGTGGTGTATCTAAAACTACTCTGACTTTATCAGGAGGTACAGCTAGAACTACTCTGACTTTATCAGGAGGTGGAGCTAGAACTACTCTGACTTTATCAGGTGGTGTATCTAGAACTACTCTGACTTTATCAGGAGGTACAGCTAGAACTACTCTGACTTTATCAGGAGGTGGAGCTAGAACTACTCTGACTTTATCAGGTGGTGTAGCTAGAACTACTCTGATTTTATCAGGTGGTGTATCTAGAACTACTCTGACTTTATCAGGAGGTACAGCTAGAACTACTCTGACTCTATCAGGAGGTGTAGCTAGAACTACTCTGAATTTATCAGGAGGTGGAGCTAGAACTACTCTGAATTTATCAGGAGGTGGAGCTAGAACTACTCTGAATTTATCAGGAGGTGGAGCTAGAACTACTCTAAATTTATCAGGAGGTGGAGCTAGAACTACTCTGACTTTATCAGGTGGTGTATCTAGAACTACTCTGACTTTATCAGGTGGTGTATCTAGAACTACTCTGACTTTATCAGGAGGTACAGCTAGAACTACTCTGACTTTATCAGGTGGTGTATCTAGAACTACTCTGACTTTATCAGGAGGTGTATCTAGAACTACTCTGACTTTATCAAGAGGTACAGCTAGAACTACTCTGACTTTATCAGGTGGTGGAGCTAGAACTACTCTGACTTTATCAGGAGGTACAGCTAGAACTACTCTGACTTTATCAGGAGGTGGAGCTAGAACTACTCTGACTTTATCAGGTGGTGTATCTAGAACTACTCTGACTTTATCAGGAGGTACAGCTAGAACTACTCTGACTTTATCAGGTGGTGTATCTAGAACTACTCTGACTTTATCAGGAGGTGTAGCTAGAACTACTCTGACTTTATCAGGAGGTACAGCTAGAACTACTCTGACTTTATCAGGTGGTGTATCTAGAACTACTCTGACTTTATCAGGAGGTACAGCTAGAACTACTCTGACTTTACCAGGAGGTGTAGCTAGAACTACTCTGACTTTATCAGGAGGTGTATCTAGAACTACTCTGACTTTATCAGGTGGTGTATCTAGAACTACTCTGACTTTATCAGGATGTACAGCTAGAACTACTCTGACTTTATCAGGTGGTGTAGCTAGAACTACTCTGATTTTATCAGGTGGTGTATCTAGAACTACTCTGACTTTATCAGGAGGTGGAGCTAGAACTACTCTGACTTTATCAGGTGGTGTATCTAGAACTACTCTGACTTTATCAGGAGGTACTGCTAGAACTACTCTGACTTTATCAGGTGGTGTATCTAGAACTACTCTGACTTTATCAGGAGGTACAGCTAGAACTACTCTGACTTTATCAGGAGGTACAGCTAGAACTACTCTGACTTTATCAGGAGGTAAGGCTAGAACTACTCTGAATTTATCAGGAGGTGGAGCTAGAACTACTCTGAATTTATCAGGAGGTGGAGCTAGAACTACTCTAAATTTATCAGGAGGTGGAGCTAGAACTACTCTGACTTTATCAGGAGGTACAGCTAGAACTACTCTGACTCTATCAGGAGGTGTAGCTAGAACTACTCTGAATTTATCAGGAGGTGGAGCTAGAACTACTCTGAATTTATCAGGAGGTGGAGCTAGAACTACTCTGCATTTATCAGGAGGTGGAGCTAGAACTACTCTAAATTTATCAGGAGGTGGAGCTAGAACTACTCTGACTTTATCAGGTGGTGTATCTAGAACTACTCTGACTTTATCAGGTGGTGTATCTAGAACTACTCTGACTTTATCAGGAGGTACAGCTAGAACTACTCTGACTTTGTCAGGTGGTGTATCTAGAACTACTCTGACTTTATCAGGAGGTGTATCTAGAACTACTCTGACTTTATCAAGAGGTACAGCTAGAACTACTCTGACTTTATCAGGAGGTACAGCTAGAACTACTCTGACTTTATCAGGAGGTGGAGCTAGAACTACTCTGACTTTATCAGGTGTTGTATCTAGAACTACTCTGACTTTATCAGGAGGTACAGCTAGAACTACTCTGACTTTATCAGGTGGTGTATCTAGAACTACTCTGACTTTATCAGGAGGTGTAGCTAGAACTACTCTGACTTTATCAGGAGGTACAGCTAGAACTACTCTGACTTTATCAGGTGGTGTATCTAGAACTACTCTGACTTTATCAGGAGGTACAGCTAGAACTACTCTGACTTTACCAGGAGGTGTAGCTAGAACTACTCTGACTTTATCAGGAGGTGTATCTAGAACTACTCTGACTTTATCAGGTGGTGTATCTAGAACTACTCTGACTTTATCAGGAGGTACAGCTAGAACTACTCTGACTTTATCAGGTGGTGTAGCTAGAACTACTCTGATTTTATCAGGTGGTGTATCTAGAACTACTCTGACTTTATCAGGAGGTGGAGCTAGAACTACTCTGACTTTATCAGGAGGTACAGCTAGAACTACTCTGACTTTATCAGGAGGTGTAGCTAGAACTACTCTGAATTTATCAGGAGGTGGAGCTAGAACTACTCTGAATTTATCAGGAGGTGGAGCTAGAACTACTCTGAATTTATCAGGAGGTGGAGCTAGAACTACTCTGACTTTATCAGGTGGTGTATCTAGAACTACTCTGACTTTATCAGGTGGTGTATCTAGAACTACTCTGACTTTATCAGGAGGTACAGCTAGAACTACTCTGACTTTATCAGGTGGTGTATCTAGAACTACTCTGACTTTATCAGGAGGTGTATCTAGAACTACTCTGACTTTATCAAGAGGTACAGCTAGAACTACTCTGACTTTATCAGGTGGTGGAGCTAGATCTACTCTGACTTTATCAGGAGGTACAGCTAGAACTACTCTGACTTTATCAGGAGGTACAGCTAGAACTACTCTGACTTTATCAGGAGGTGGAGCTAGAACTACTCTGACTTTATCAGGTGGTGTATCTAGAACTACTCTGACTTTATCAGGAGGTACAGCTAGAACTACTCTGACTTTATCAGGAGGTACAGCTAGAACTACTCTGACTTTATCAGGTGGTGTATCTAGAACTACTCTGACTTTATCAGGAGGTGTAGCTCCAGTAATTCCCACCACCTACAATTACCTCCAGTTGAGCTGGTTTAATACGTCTTGCATTACTGTTCAATAACCTCAAACTGTTCTAGTTAGTACACACCACACCAGTTAGTATGAACAATGGTTAGGCGTATAGATGATGGTTAAATGAATCACATCCACAGATTCATTTCCTCATTATTTCCAGAGCATCCACTTTCTGCTATACGTCCTTCTATTTCTCTCAGCTCTCCTCTGTTACCCTGAAGCTCTGTAATTAGCTCGTGCTCAGCGCCTTCAGTGACTCAGACAGTACAGACACCACCATTTCTTTGTACTGTAGCTGGCTGGCTGCCTGTCCTGCTATCACTACCCCAGTCCAACCGTTAGTCATCCACCCAGAGGCTCTCGTCCACTTATAGAACTGCAGCATGGATGCCAGGGATACAGTATGTATGTCATAGCAGATGCTTTTATCCTAAGCTAAGTAGATCCTAGTAGAGCGTGTTTTGCTAGTATGACCCCAGCGGGAATCGAAACCACGACCCTGGCGTTGCTAGCACCACTCATTCTGAGTCTTACTGTGTAATGTCCCTGGTGTTAGTCAGCTTTTAGTGTTGAGGTTCCAGTCAGGTACTATGCTGTTGTTCCCTGTGGATTGGATTAGCCCTGCTTAACCCCAGTCTAACACTCACCTTGTCTCTCTGGGAGTCACAACTCCCAGAGAAGCAGGAAGAGATTAAATGACAGAGCGGTATCTCTCAACCTCAGCTGTAGTAGATAGTGAGAGGTATTTTGGGTGGTCCTTGTATAACTTGAAATAACCACCAAAAAAAGATCATACATTTTATTTGTTTTTCTGTATCTTTCATCTTTTGGATTGTTGTAGTTGTGTAGTTTGAGGTAAATATTGGAAGTTTGGACCATGTACTGAAATAAACTTCACATGGCATGAAAGCCGAGCCCGGGCCAACGCAGGAGA
Organism: Oncorhynchus keta; assembly: GCF_023373465.1. Classification (NCBI taxonomy): domain Eukaryota; kingdom Metazoa; phylum Chordata; class Actinopteri; order Salmoniformes; family Salmonidae; genus Oncorhynchus; species Oncorhynchus keta. Next base: position 928,166 of record NW_026290787.1, read on the forward strand.
AGAGAAAACCCGAAATGAGAAAAGGACAAGGAAACGACAGCCTCCTCAGAACCTGAACATAGGAAGGCTTCGCTAACGTTTGGCTTTGAAAGCTGCTCCACTTCTGACTGCTTTACATAACTAAAACTAATCCAAACTATCACCGGCGAGAAATAGACACAGCAAACTTTTCCTTGTTCTTCGCCCACCGAACTGCATCCATCTTAATTTTGGGAGTTCAAAAGAGTTCATTCAGCAAAGTTGCCAGTTGGTGATGCCAAGGTAACTTTGGTGCCCAGGGCTTGACCTTGGCTTGGTGTGTCCTGTGTCATGGTGTTGGTCAAACAGAGGGGGGTGGGGGCAGTTTGGAGGTCACGGCTCTGTGAATTCAGAGCCAAAGCCATACGTGGTGGGGAGGGACGGGGACAGAGGAGAGAGCTGTCATGCTGGGCCAGAGAGCTGGAGGGTTGGGAGGGCAGGAGAGAGGAAAGGAGGAGGACAAGGAGAGGAGGGTCTGTGGTGATGCTGTGACAGAAAACAGCGACCAGTCACACATAAGAACACAGTCTGTCACAGTCAAATGTCACAGTCCAGCTAGCATGTTCTGTCAGGCCAGGGTTACATGACTGGCCCAAACTTTTTTTTTTTTAACCAGGTAGGCTAGTTGAGAACAAGTTCTCATTTACCACTGCGACCTGGCCAAGATAAAGCAAAGCAGTGCGACACAAACAACAACACAGAGTTACACATGGAATAAACAATAAACAAGCCAATGCACAGTAGAACAAAGAGTCTATATACATTGTGTGCAAAAGGCATGATGAGGTAGGCAATAAATAGGAGAGAATAATTACAATTTAGCAGATTAACACTGGAGTGATAAATGAGCAGACAATGATGTGCAAGTAGAGATACTGGTGTGGAAAAGAGCAGAAAAGTAAATCAAATAAAAACAGTATGGGGATGAGGTAGGTAGATTGGGTGGGCTATTTACAGATGGACTATGTACAGCTGCAGCGATCAGTTAGCTACTTGCTGTATGGTGTTCAGCTCTGCACTATCACTCCCCACCATGTCATGGTTCGTGACACAATGTGACCTTTCCTGTTGTGGAAACATGGAAGGTGAATAGATTACAAACACAGTTGAATAGTCCCTTGATATACCCAAGAACACCATTACATTGTACACTATCCAGCCATATTGCAGGGATTGAGAAATATTGAAACCAAAATCACTCAACACCTCATAAAGGGTGACAGACTATTTAATATTCAGAGAGAGTGAATAGTCTTTCATTTGTCCATTGAATCCCAAGTGCTTGCTTTGTGTACCGGATCCATTTGATCAACATGGAGCTTCAACACCATCTGAAACCCTATCATCAGAGAACAGTGTAGTCCCTTGCCTGAGAGGAGGTGTGTTGTGGGGTTCTGCCTGCCTGCACTCTATTGTATTGGTGTTGTCAGTGTTTTCGAGGGCGGGGAATGGCCCGGTTTAGAGGATGTGACTCATCCTGAAGGGGGACAGGGACCGTGGACATACTCCATACTCCGTGGACATCTTGCACCAGGGCAGTTATTACTGGCGACAACAGTTGATTCGAAGTCCCTGGCTCCCCTGGCTATAGACTCATACACACACAAACACACACTCTCTCACACACACACACAGACACACACTCGCAAACACACACACAAACACACACACAAACACACACAAACAAACAAACAAACACACAAATACACACACACAATCACAAACACATACACATACACAAGCACACACAAACACACACACAAACACACACAAACACACACAAGTACACACAACCATAGCCGCAGGAAGTAGGTGTGCTGAAAAATCTGAATGTTAATACTAAATCAAATAAAATAAATATTTTTTTCACAAAAGTAGTTCACTGGGCCTTTACTCTTCCTGTATTAGTGGACACATACAGCCTTTACTCTTCCTGTATTCGTGGACACATACAGCCTTTACTCTTCCTGTATTCGTGGACACATACAGCCTTTACTCTTCCTGTATTAGTGGACACATACAGCCTTTACTCTTCCTGTATTAGTGGACACATACAGCCTTTACTCTTCCTGTATTAGTGGACACATACAGCCTTTACTCTTCCTGTGTTAGTGGACACATACAGCCTTTACTCTTCCTGTATTAGTGGACACATACAGCCTTTACTCTTCCTGTATTAGTGGACACATACAGCCTTTACTCTTCCTGTATTAGTGGACACATACAGCCTTTACTCTTCCTGTATTAGTGGACACATACAGCCTTTACTCTTCCTGTGTTAGTGGACACATACAGCCTTTACTCTTCCTGTATTAGTGGACACATACAGCCTTTACTCTTCCTGTATTAGTGGACACATACAGCCTTTACTCTTCCTGTGTTAGTGGACACATACAGCCTTTACTATTCCTGTATTAGTGGACACATACAGCCTTTACTCTTCCTGTATTAGTGGACACATACAGCCTTTACTCTTCCTGTGTTAGTGGACACATACAGCCTTTACTCTTCCTGTATTAGTGGACACATACAGCCTTTACTCTTCCTGTGTTAGTGGACACATACAGCCTTTACTCTTCCTGTATTAGTGGACACATACAGCCTTTACTCTTCCTGTGTTCGTGGACACATACAGCCTTTACTCTTCCTGTATTAGTGGACACATACAGCCTTTACTCTTCCTGTATTAGTGGACACATACAGCCTTTACTCTTCCTGTATTAGTGGACACATACAGCCTTTACTCTTCCTGTATTAGTGGACACATACAGCCTTTACTCTTCCTGTATTAGTGGACACATACAGCCTTTACTCTTCCTGTATTAGTGGACACATACAGCCTTTACTCTTCCTGTATTAGTGGACACATACAGCCTTTACTCTTCCTGTGTTAGTGGACACATACAGCCTTTACTCTTCCTGTATTAGTGGACACATACAGCCTTTACTCTTCCTGTATTAGTGGACACATACAGCCTTTACTCTTCCTGTGTTAGTGGACACATACAGCCTTTACTCTTCCTGTATTAGTGGACACATACAGCCTTTACTCTTCCTGTATTAGTGGACACATACAGCCTTTACTCTTCCTGTATTAGTGGACACATACAGCCTTTACTCTTCCTGTATTAGTGGACACATACAGCCTTTACTCTTCCTGTGTTAGTGGACACATACAGCCTTTACTCTTCCTGTGTTAGTGGACACATACAGCCTTTACTCTTCCTGTGTTAGTGGACACATACAGCCTTTACTCTTCCTGTATTAGTGGACACATACAGCCTTTACTCTTCCTGTATTAGTGGACACATACAGCCTTTACTCTTCCTGTATTAGTGGACACATACAGCCTTTACTCTTCCTGTATTAGTGGACACATACAGCCTTTACTCTTCCTGTATTAGTGGACACATACAGCCTTTACTCTTCCTGTGTTAGTGGACACATACAGCCTTTACTCTTCCTGTATTAGTGGACACATACAGCCTTTACTCTTCCTGAGTTAGTGGACACATACAGCCTTTACTCTTCCTGTGTTAGTGGACACATACAGCCTTTACTCTTCCTGTATTAGTGGACACATACAGCCTTTACTCTTCCTGAGTTAGTGGACACATACAGCCTTTACTCTTCCTGTGTTAGTGGACACATACAGCCTTTACTCTTCCTGTATTAGTGGACACATACAGCCTTTACTCTTCCTGTGTTAGTGGACACATACAGCCTTTACTCTTCCTGTATTAGTGGACACATACAGCCTTTACTCTTCCTGTGTTAGTGGACACATACAGCCTTTACTCTTCCTGTATTAGTGGACACATACAGCCTTTACTCTTCCTGTGTTCGTGGACACATACAGCCTTTACTCTTCCTGTATTAGTGGACACATACAGCCTTTACTCTTCCTGTATTAGTGGACACATACAGCCTTTACTCTTCCTGTGTTAGTGGACACATACAGCTTTTACTCTTCCTGTATTAGTGGACACATACAGCCTTTACTCTTCCTGTGTTAGTGGACACATACAGCCTTTACTCTTCCTGTATTAGTGGACACATACAGCCTTTACTCTTCCTGTGTTCGTGGACACATACAGCCTTTACTCTTCCTGTATTAGTGGACACATACAGCCTTTACTCTTCCTGTATTAGTGGACACATACAGCCTTTACTCTTCCTGTGTTAGTGGACACATACAGCTTTTACTCTTCCTGTATTAGTGGACACATACAGCCTTTACTCTTCCTGTGTTAGTGGACACATACAGCCTTTACTCTTCCTGTATTAGTGGACACATACAGCCTTTACTCTTCCTGTGTTAGTGGACACATACAGCCTTTACTCTTCCTGTATTAGTGGACACATACAGCCTTTACTCTTCCTGTATTAGTGGACACATACAGCCTTTACTCTTCCTGTGTTCGTGGACACATACAGCCTTTACTCTTCCTGTATTCGTGGACACATACAGCCTTTACTCTTCCTGTATTAGTGGACACATACAGCCTTTACTCTTCCTGTATTAGTGGACACATACAGCCTTTACTCTTCCTGTGTTAGTGGACACATACAGCCTTTACTCTTCCTGTGTTAGTGGACACATACAGCCTTTACTCTTCCTGTATTAGTGGACACATACAGCCTTTACTCTTCCTGTGTTAGTGGACACATACAGCCTTTACTCTTCCTGTGTTAGTGGACACATACAGCCTTTACTCTTCCTGTGTTAGTGGACACATACAGCCTTTACTCTTCCTGTGTTAGTGGACACATACAGCCTTTACTCTTCCTGTGTTAGTGGACACATACAGCCTTTACTCTTCCTGTATTAGTGGACACATACAGCCTTTACTCTTCCTGTATTAGTGGACACATACAGCCTTTACTCTTCCTGTATTAGTGGACACATACAGCCTTTACTCTTCCTGTGTTAGTGGACACATACAGCCTTTACTCTTCCTGTGTTAGTGGACACATACAGCCTTTACTCTTCCTGTGTTAGTGGACACATACAGCCTTTACTCTTCCTGTATTAGTGGACACATACAGCCTTTACTCTTCCTGTATTAGTGGACACATACAGCCTTTACTCTTCCTGTATTAGTGGACACATACAGCCTTTACTCTTCCTGTGTTAGTGGACACATACAGCCTTTACTCTTCCTGTGTTAGTGGACACATACAGCCTTTACTCTTCCTGTGTTAGTGGACACATACAGCCTTTACTCTTCCTGTATTAGTGGACACATACAGCCTTTACTCTTCCTGTATTAGTGGACACATACAGCCTTTACTCTTCCTGTATTAGTGGACACATACAGCCTTTACTCTTCCTGTGTTAGTGGACACATACAGCCTTTACTCTTCCTGTATTCGTGGACACATACAGCCTTTACTCTTCCTGTATTAGTGGACACATACAGCCTTTACTCTTCCTGTATTAGTGGACACATACAGCCTTTACTCTTCCTGTATTAGTGGACACATACAGCCTTTACTCTTCCTGTGTTAGTGGACACATACAGCCTTTACTCTTCCTGTATTAGTGGACACATACAGCCTTTACTCTTCCTGTATTAGTGGACACATACAGCCTTTACTCTTCCTGTATTAGTGGACACATACAGCCTGTATTTTACTCTTCCTGTATTAGTGGACACATACAGCCTTTACTCTTCCTGTATTAGTGGACACATACAGCCTTTACTCTTCCTGTATTAGTGGACACATACAGCCTTTACTCTTCCTGTGTTAGTGGACACATACAGCCTTTACTATTCCTGTATTAGTGGACACATACAGCCTTTACTCTTCCTGTATTAGTGGACACATACAGCCTTTACTCTTCCTGTGTTAGTGGACACATACAGCCTTTACTCTTCCTGTATTAGTGGACACATACAGCCTTTACTCTTCCTGTGTTAGTGGACACATACAGCCTTTACTCTTCCTGTATTAGTGGACACATACAGCCTTTACTCTTCCTGTGTTCGTGGACACATACAGCCTTTACTCTTCCTGTATTAGTGGACACATACAGCCTTTACTCTTCCTGTATTAGTGGACACATACAGCCTTTACTCTTCCTGTATTAGTGGACACATACAGCCTTTACTCTTCCTGTATTAGTGGACACATACAGCCTTTACTCTTCCTGTATTAGTGGACACATACAGCCTTTACTCTTCCTGTATTAGTGGACACATACAGCCTTTACTCTTCCTGTATTAGTGGACACATACAGCCTTTACTCTTCCTGTGTTAGTGGACACATACAGCCTTTACTCTTCCTGTATTAGTGGACACATACAGCCTTTACTCTTCCTGTATTAGTGGACACATACAGCCTTTACTCTTCCTGTGTTAGTGGACACATACAGCCTTTACTCTTCCTGTATTAGTGGACACATACAGCCTTTACTCTTCCTGTATTAGTGGACACATACAGCCTTTACTCTTCCTGTATTAGTGGACACATACAGCCTTTACTCTTCCTGTATTAGTGGACACATACAGCCTTTACTCTTCCTGTGTTAGTGGACACATACAGCCTTTACTCTTCCTGTGTTAGTGGACACATACAGCCTTTACTCTTCCTGTGTTAGTGGACACATACAGCCTTTACTCTTCCTGTATTAGTGGACACATACAGCCTTTACTCTTCCTGTATTAGTGGACACATACAGCCTTTACTCTTCCTGTATTAGTGGACACATACAGCCTTTACTCTTCCTGTATTAGTGGACACATACAGCCTTTACTCTTCCTGTATTAGTGGACACATACAGCCTTTACTCTTCCTGTGTTAGTGGACACATACAGCCTTTACTCTTCCTGTATTAGTGGACACATACAGCCTTTACTCTTCCTGAGTTAGTGGACACATACAGCCTTTACTCTTCCTGTGTTAGTGGACACATACAGCCTTTACTCTTCCTGTATTAGTGGACACATACAGCCTTTACTCTTCCTGAGTTAGTGGACACATACAGCCTTTACTCTTCCTGTGTTAGTGGACACATACAGCCTTTACTCTTCCTGTATTAGTGGACACATACAGCCTTTACTCTTCCTGTGTTAGTGGACACATACAGCCTTTACTCTTCCTGTATTAGTGGACACATACAGCCTTTACTCTTCCTGTGTTAGTGGACACATACAGCCTTTACTCTTCCTGTATTAGTGGACACATACAGCCTTTACTCTTCCTGTGTTCGTGGACACATACAGCCTTTACTCTTCCTGTATTAGTGGACACATACAGCCTTTACTCTTCCTGTATTAGTGGACACATACAGCCTTTACTCTTCCTGTGTTAGTGGACACATACAGCTTTTACTCTTCCTGTATTAGTGGACACATACAGCCTTTACTCTTCCTGTGTTAGTGGACACATACAGCCTTTACTCTTCCTGTATTAGTGGACACATACAGCCTTTACTCTTCCTGTGTTCGTGGACACATACAGCCTTTACTCTTCCTGTATTAGTGGACACATACAGCCTTTACTCTTCCTGTATTAGTGGACACATACAGCCTTTACTCTTCCTGTGTTAGTGGACACATACAGCTTTTACTCTTCCTGTATTAGTGGACACATACAGCCTTTACTCTTCCTGTGTTAGTGGACACATACAGCCTTTACTCTTCCTGTATTAGTGGACACATACAGCCTTTACTCTTCCTGTGTTAGTGGACACATACAGCCTTTACTCTTCCTGTATTAGTGGACACATACAGCCTTTACTCTTCCTGTATTAGTGGACACATACAGCCTTTACTCTTCCTGTGTTCGTGGACACATACAGCCTTTACTCTTCCTGTATTCGTGGACACATACAGCCTTTACTCTTCCTGTATTAGTGGACACATACAGCCTTTACTCTTCCTGTATTAGTGGACACATACAGCCTTTACTCTTCCTGTGTTAGTGGACACATACAGCCTTTACTCTTCCTGTGTTAGTGGACACATACAGCCTTTACTCTTCCTGTATTAGTGGACACATACAGCCTTTACTCTTCCTGTGTTAGTGGACACATACAGCCTTTACTCTTCCTGTGTTAGTGGACACATACAGCCTTTACTCTTCCTGTGTTAGTGGACACATACAGCCTTTACTCTTCCTGTGTTAGTGGACACATACAGCCTTTACTCTTCCTGTGTTAGTGGACACATACAGCCTTTACTCTTCCTGTATTAGTGGACACATACAGCCTTTACTCTTCCTGTATTAGTGGACACATACAGCCTTTACTCTTCCTGTATTAGTGGACACATACAGCCTTTACTCTTCCTGTGTTAGTGGACACATACAGCCTTTACTCTTCCTGTGTTAGTGGACACATACAGCCTTTACTCTTCCTGTGTTAGTGGACACATACAGCCTTTACTCTTCCTGTATTAGTGGACACATACAGCCTTTACTCTTCCTGTATTAGTGGACACATACAGCCTTTACTCTTCCTGTATTAGTGGACACATACAGCCTTTACTCTTCCTGTGTTAGTGGACACATACAGCCTTTACTCTTCCTGTGTTAGTGGACACATACAGCCTTTACTCTTCCTGTGTTAGTGGACACATACAGCCTTTACTCTTCCTGTATTAGTGGACACATACAGCCTTTACTCTTCCTGTATTAGTGGACACATACAGCCTTTACTCTTCCTGTATTAGTGGACACATACAGCCTTTACTCTTCCTGTGTTAGTGGACACATACAGCCTTTACTCTTCCTGAGTTAGTGGACACATACAGCCTTTACTCTTCCTGTGTTAGTGGACACATACAGCCTTTACTCTTCCTGTATTAGTGGACACATACAGCCTTTACTCTTCCTGTGTTAGTGGACACATACAGCCTTTACTCTTCCTGAGTTAGTGGACACATACAGCCTTTACTCTTCCTGTGTTAGTGGACACATACAGCCTTTACTCTTCCTGTATTAGTGGACACATACAGCCTTTACTCTTCCTGAGTTAGTGGACACATACAGCCTTTACTCTTCCTGTGTTAGTGGACACATACAGCCTTTACTCTTCCTGTGTTAGTGGACACATACAGCCTTTACTCTTCCTGAGTTAGTGGACACATACAGCCTTTACTCTTCCTGTATTAGTGGACACATACAGCCTTTACTCTTCCTGTGTTAGTGGACACATACAGCCTTTACTCTTCCTGTGTTAGTGGACACATACAGCCTTCACTCTTCTTGTATTAGTGGACACATACAGCCGTCTGCAGTGCAGGGAGAAATGTTTTTTTTCCACCAGCAATTATTGACAGAAGCGTCACGGGGAATACTTAGCCTCCGTTTTGATGTGTGCTTAGTTCCAGGCAACGGGCTGGGCTGCATGCTTTCTGTGAAACTCCCCTCACTGCACTCAAACGACCGACCAGCATCCCGCTGACTCTGTTTGGACCCACTAAATGAGCAGTTTTCCAAGCATCACAACAGAACTGCAACCTTGAATTGATGATGTGAATTAAAAATGACTCAAATAATTATTGAATTTATTGGCTTTGATGCAGATTTGAACAACGTCAGCTGGGTAGAAGAGCTAATACTAAGTGATTACAACTGCAGGGGGCGGACTTGAACTATAATTATTAGCATTTTGTTGACTTTATCCAAACATATTAAACATAATCATTTCAGCATATTGGACCATGTGTTGTCTGTACATACCTGTATTTGGTATACTGTGTCCACAGGTTTAGGATACTATTAAAATGATTGCTTTGCCTCAGACTTCCTGTCCAGTCTCATATTTGCAGGAGATGTAGGACATCTCAGAGTGATCCATCGCCTGTCAGTCTAGAGGGCTTTCTTATCTGAGCCAACTCATGCCTTGGAATACCAGTGAAAGGCACATTGTTGAACATAAATCATTTCTATATTCCTCTAAACACGTTGGGAAACGTTTATTAATTTGGTACATTTTAATGTAGCACCAACTCAGTAGCCTTGTGGTGGTTCAACCAACTCAGTAGCCTTGTGGTGGTTCAACCAACTCAGTAGCCTTGTGGTAGTTCAACCAACTCAGTGGCCTTGTGGTGGTTCAACCAACTCAGTGGCCTTGTGGTGGTTCAACCAACTCAGTAGTCTTGTGGTGATTCAACCAACTCAGTGGCCTTCTGGTGGTTCAACCAACTCAGTGGCCTTGTGGTGGTTCAACCAACTCAGTGGCCTTGTGGTGGTTCAACCAACTCAGTGGCCTTGTGGTGGTTCAACCAACTCAGTGACCTTGTGGTGGTTCAACCAACTCAGTGGCCTTGTGGTGGTTCAACCAACTCAGTGACCTTGTGGTGGTTCAACCAACTCAGTGGCCTTGTGGTGGTTCAACCAACTCAGTGGCCTTGTGGTGGTTCAACCAACTCAGTAGTCTTGTGGTGATTCAACCAACTCAGTGGCCTTGTGGTGATTCAACCAACTCAGTAGCCTTGTGGTGGTTCAACCAACTCAGTGGCCTTGTGGTGGTTCAACCAACTCAGTGGCCTTGTGGTGGTTCAACCAACTCAGTGGCCTTGTGGTGGTTCAACCAACTCAGTGACCTTGTGGTGGTTCAACCAACTCAGTGGCCTTGTGGTGGTTCAACCAACTCAGTGACCTTGTGGTGGTTCAACCAACTCAGTGGCCTTGTGGTGGTTCAACCAACTCAGTGGCCTTGTGGTGGTTCAACCAACTCAGTAGTCTTGTGGTGATTCAACCAACTCAGTGGCCTTGTGGTGGTTCAACCAACTCAGTGGCCTTGTGGTGGTTCAACCAACTCAGTGGCCTTGTGGTGGTTCAACCAACTCAGTGGCCTTGTGGTGGTTCAACCAACTCAGTAGCCTTGTGGTGGTTCAACCAACTCAGTGGCCTTGTGGTGGTTCAACCAACTCAGTGGCCTTGTGGTGGTTCAACCAACTCAGTGGCCTTGTGGTGGTTCAACCAACTCAGTGGCCTTGTGGTGGTTCAACCAACTCAGTAGCCTTGTGGTGATTCAACCAACTCAGTAGCCTTGTGGTGGTTCAACCAACTCAGTAGTCTTGTGGTGGTTCAACCAACTCAGTAGTCTTGTGGTGATTCAACCAACTCAGTGGCCTTGTGGTGGTTCAACCAACTCAGTAGCCTTGTGGTGGTTCAACCAACTCAGTAGTCTTGTGGTGATTCAACCAACTCAGTGGCCTTGTGGTGGTTCAACCAACTCAGTGGCCTTGTGGTGGTTCAACCAACTCAGTGGCCTTGTGGTGGTTCAACCAACTCAGTGGCCTTGTGGTGGTTCAACCAACTCAGTGGCCTTGTGGTGGTTCAACCAACTCAGTAGCCTTGTGGTGGTTCAACCAACTCAGTGGCCTTGTGGTGGTTCAACCAACTCAGTGGCCTTGTGGTGGTTCAACCAACTCAGTGGCCTTGTGGTGGTTCAACCAACTCAGTAGCCTTGTGGTGGTTCAACCAACTCAGTAGTCTTGTGGTGGTTCAACCAACTCAGTAGTCTTGTGGTGATTCAACCAACTCAGTGGCCTTGTGGTGGTTCAACCAACTCAGTAGCCTTGTGGTGGTTCAACCAACTCAGTAGTCTTGTGGTGATTCAACCAACTCAGTGTCCTTGTGGTGGTTCAACCAACTCAGTGGCCTTGTGGTGGTTCAACCAACTCAGTGGCCTTGTGGTGGTTCAACCAACTCAGTGGCCTTGTGGTGGTTCAACCAACTCAGTGGCCTTGTGGTGGTTCAACCAACTCAGTAGTCTTGTGGTGGTTCAACCAACTCAGTGGCCTTTTGGTGGTTCAACCAACTCAGTGGCCTTGTGGTGGTTCAACCAACTCAGTGGCCTTGTGGTGGTTCAACCAACTCAGTGGCCTTGTGGTGGTTCAACCAACTCAGTGGCCTTGTGGTGGTTCAACCAACTCAGTAGCCTTGTGGTGGTTCAACCAGCTCAGTGGCCTTGTGGTGGTTCAACCAACTCAGTGACCTTGTGGTTCTAGTGTCCTCCCTAAGATTGGAAGGCTACTTAGTTTCCTTACTAACCACCTCAGTAGTGCTGGCTACACGTGTAGGAGCCCCTATCGGTGCATACTGCATGGCGTGCTGTAAAAGGTAACACGTCTTACCTGTGCGTGTCACCAGTATTGTTGAAGTGGCATCGAAGTGCTGTAGGCTCATATAAACATGCTTTATATATCAAACTAATAACATTCAACCATTTTAGTTATCTCATCTAAGCTGGTAAATAAGTTATATGTCTGTTCATACAGCAGTATACTTGACATGTCCTATTTTAAACCAGAATCGTATTAGACTTGATTCATTTAAATACATTTTAGCATATAACATTTCATTTAACATTTGAGGTGAATTGACGGATTAGAAAATATCAATCTCCATCTCTAGCCTGGTTTCATTTCCTCAACGTATTTAGCCTGATGTTTATGTGTATCAATATGGATTGACTCAATCAATCAATTCTGCATTGCTTCAGAGAAGATAACCGGCTTCCATTTGAATCTATTAGTTGATTTTGTCCACTGGTTTATTTGGGATAAGAATATGTGTTAGAATATGATATCATGAATATAATATTATTAGGACTTGGCCATTATTTGTCTCTTCAGGTAGGTACGTTTCATCAGAGGTAGAGAGAGAGGCCTTCAAAGTCAGAGAGGCAGCTGCTGTGTTGTGACAACGACGTCGAAAGTGGCTCTGGGGCTTTCATGGTGTTGTGCTCCTTTGTGTTATTTTGGGGTTTGATTTGAATTGAAGTTTATCTGTCCTACTTTTTTCATTCCCCAAAGTGAACTTGAGGCATTTTGCGGTAGGATCCAGACTGTTGTGAGCAGTACACATTACACAGCTACCGCACCGTCGACCAATCAGAGCTCTTGTTCTAACTCTCTTCTCAGCCATCTGGTCCTGCTTGTGGCATCTCTGTCTGTCTGTCTGTCTGTCTGTCTGTCTGTCTGTCTGTCTGTCTGTCTGTCTGTCTGTCTGTCTGTCTGTCTCTCTGTCTGTCTCTCTGTCTGTCTCTCTGTCTGTCTCTCTGTCTGTCTCTCTGTCTGTCTCTCTCTCTCCTTCTGGTTTGAGTGTCACCTCATGCATTGATTCTCACTGTACATGACTAGAACAGCACTCTCCCAAAGGACTGTTACATTATTGATGTCCGGCACCGTTCCACACAAGGAAAAAACTGTGACAGCGGGAGAAAACTTTCTGGCTTCATCCCCAAATAATGCACACGGCCATTTTGACTCGGCATTCGGCAGCAGATTATTTTGAGCTTTTCCTGGAAAAGAAAAAATATGTGATCCTTCAATTAGGCCAATATGTTAATATAACATGTGCCTGTTTTGTTCCCAGTCCCTTTGACATTTTCATAAATCTTCAAACCTTCACTGAGGTATATGCCTGGTCCACTCATTCTCCTCTCATTCCCATATGGAAGATTGCTGAACACACACACACGTGCGTGCACACACACATCAAATAAAAATACACAAATACACACACACACAGATCTGATCAATAACCATTACACAGGTAGATCCAGTCCATAGGCTAGAGTTAACTCTCTCCCTCAGGCCCCTACACTGGTCTTTCCCATGCTTAATCAGATTACAGAAAAGTTATTGAGTTCTCTGGCTTTGAAATCTCTATACAGGTACCCTCAGTGACTGATTGTCTAGCAGCAGCAGATTGTATTGTACCTGGAAGGTTAATGACAGTACTGGTGCAATGCAACAGAATGGATGGCCCTATACTGTAATATGCACATGGGGAGGTCCTGCTATTTCACATCTCCAACCCCCAGAACCATGGAATGACTGCAGTGACCCTGGGACATAGCTATTATGCAAACTGAAGTGCTCCCGGCCCAGGCATTAGCATTTTAGCAATCATTCTGATTGTCCAATGATTCTATTGATGGAAAAGAACTTCTCCATGGGGGTTAGCCATGAATTCAGACACACTCACTGTAAAGGCAGCGGGCATTCATTTCATTTCAACGATTATGACTAGCGATGGATTCAGGGCAATGACCTGTAATCTACTGAAGTACCGTGGCCACCAGAGGACAAACATGAATTGAGCAATTACCCATAGAAAAAGATGTTAATCCAAATCTAAAGTTGATTGAAGGAGGATTAATCAAAGCCAGTGAGGAGTATGGGCACTTCCTTCCCTTCTCTCAGCAGGCCAGTGATTGGATTAGACTGTCATGCATAAACAGACCAGATCTATTTTCAGAGTTACATTTTGTGTTTGTATAGAAAATATATTGATCTGGGAAATACATTTCCATGGAGGAGTTTCAATATTGAGTCTGTCTTTCCTTTA